>NC_052507.1:59549552-59851052 GCF_014356525.2 Nilaparvata lugens
AAGTTATTAAAAAAATGTTTATTTTTCCGTCCTTACAGATTCTATTAGATTGAACGGAGCTTGACAAACACATATGCTCATCTTGTGTATGATAAGTTATGTTCAATCTAATAGAATCTATAAGCACGGAGAAATAAACATTTTGTTAATAACTTTGGTGTAGATGCGGCTCTGGAGTAGACAGTTTTATTAATTTGCTTCTGCATAATATATCTTTAATCTATTGTTTTGTTTCAATTAATTTTTTGATAGATGAGGAGGAATATATCAAATCAATAAAATATATATCATTGATTGATTTCCATGAGGCTGAAAAAATAAATTCATTGATTTTTATAAGTATACATAATAGTAGCAGGCTATTTAAATGTAGTACAGTACCGGTAACTAATGCAGTACCCTTTTATTTCAATTTTATGTAAAGGATCATAATATGTAGTTCAAGGACATTTAAAAATCTAATTTATAGTAGAACTGATAAGATGGTGCAAGTGAAAAAATAACTAATAATAATAATTATTTTTCCTTTTTTCCTTCGTCCTGGTACCCCCAGAAGAAGGGAGTTCATTATAGAAAATATAACAAACAAAAATGAAAAATACACTTATAAAAAAATCTTACAAACAAAACAAATGAAGAATAATAAAAAAAGCAAGAATAACAGAATATAAGAAAAATTCCTTTTCAGTGGAAAATTTCAAAAAATTATAAACCAGACGAAATATAAATTCTCCAAAACCTTCTACAGAAGGTTTGACTGGAGGAGTCAAGTTTTACATTATATAAAAAAAACATAGAAATAGTACATTAATGATAATAATAATAACAGTGGCTTCTCCCTAATAATGATAAAACACAATAGAGACAAAAGAGATTGTGGCTTTGATTAAGCCAACTACTATGTTTTCACACCTGGTATCTCAGTCAACAATTAGTTTGACAAACATAAAAGAAATAAGACTCCCCACCTGTGAACTATAAACAACAATAATTCAGCCGAGCTACCAATATAGCAAGGTGTAGGCTAAATCGACTGAAAAAATACGGTAAGCTATAAGTTATGAATTTGAAAGGAATCAATACAAAATATTTTTTATTCATAGGGCTACTTATCTAAAGAGTACTATTGAGTGATCTACATTGAAAATAATAATTACATAAATCCTTTACAATTTTCAATAAGAATTAAATAATTGAAATAAATCTGTATCAATAACCAAACCGATAATATTACTATATAAATTCTTACCATATCTCAGTTTTGCAGGCAGGATGATAAGGATACAAATTATCTAATTGAATATAGCAGGCCTTCTATTCAATTCAGTATTGGATTATCCTGAAATACAGTGAACAATGTTTCATGTTCCACAAAGGCATGACCATAGGACGGCCAGGCTGCTCCCTCCCGTAGTTCAATAGCTATGCGATGTAAACAATATCCGTTACCATGACAACGCCTATCAGCAACATCAACCATTCTTTTCAGATAGTGTGTATGGAAACTAATGAACATTATCGACTTGAAAATGAGATCAACTCTACTCGAAAACTTTGGATTCACATAGGCTACATAGTCCAGGCAATGAATCCTCGAAACTAGGTTTTGAAAATCCCCAGCACTACAGTACCTATACCTATCTACCACTAGCTACTAGTTCTAGTAGGAGGGGGTTACAGCTTCTACCCAAATTTTTTTTTCTTCTGAAGCCTCAATTTTTAACGACGAATGAAGAAATTGAATTATATAATTACACAATTCAATTCATCTCCCGACGACTCTTGTAGCAGTTTTAGTACCTATTGAGTGTGAACACGATATTTCTTTTTTGAAGCCTTTTTGGGACTATTATCTAGAGAGGTAAATATGAAACGTTTCCACTCCTATCCCTTGTACTGACAAAGAAATGAGAGTGGTTTAGAAGTTCATTTTCATCATTTAAAAATTAACATTTATTATTTGCATGAACGGTGGCGCGGTGCGCTTAAGGTCCGCGCATTCCAACTATCCAACTAGAACCCAAGTAGGCCCTACTGTACAACATATAAAATGGCTTAACATCCAATAGAACCAAAAAATTCTTCAATTTTGATTATTTTTGAGAGCCGCAAGGTATTTGATTAATTTGGAGGCTTAATCCGAATCTGAAATCACAATATTTCTCTATTACCATTTTTAGGTGTCTTAGGTTTTTGAAGTGGAGAATGAAACGCGGCTTGCCCGCCGTGACTTGAAGAAAGTTGCGGCTGACATGCGTCAGCAGAGCGTAAGCGGGCGTGCGACGCTGTAATATGTAATGCTCCATCCGGAACCCATAAATATTCTTTTAAAAACTTTTAAGTAGAGCGTGCACTAGGACAGTGGAGCGGCGCGGAGAATTTCCGACCTGGAATTAAATACATGTTATCAAGTGTACCTCCATGCACTAGGAGCGCGGCACGGCGCGCAGCTCAAAAAGTTTCTGGATTTTTCGGGGTCGGAACAGCATCACGCCGCGTCGCGCCACACTCCTAGTGCATGAAGGTCAGGTTGGAAAAATTCCACACTCGGGTAACTTCGTGAGCGCTCTGTTTCTGAGCTCTGCTTCTTTCGAACATGGCTAGGGCGATTCCTCCATGTAGGAAGTGAGGAAGTTCCTACACTTTGATACAGAATAATAATAATGTCTTCATAGTGTATCTATAGGTTATAGGAGCATGCGAATACCTATCAAAATATTATAGAAAATACGGAATTGAAAGATACGGAGCAGTAAGGTTTTGCAACATAAGAAGGCTTGTAGCGTTGTAGGAAGTCTAATCTATTCCTACAATTCGACACTAGCGCTGCGCTGCATGCTAAGTGGACGCGGAAGGAACTACTCGTATATGAATGATTTTAATAAGGTCCTTCGTAAGTAGCTCCTCAACCACATGGATTATCGAAACGAAATAATCGATATTTGATCCAATCGATTGACTTGCAAACAATGTTTCTGCTTTCTGCAAGACCTAATGAAGTCTCCATACGGACACGGGCAATATTTCAATGTAAATAGTTTGGAGGCTGAGTTGTCGTGATTTACTCCTCTTCTTCCTTCATTAACTGCATTTCTAAATTGAATGACTATTTAGTGGACAATTATTTAACAGGGACATTCATTGAAAAAGCAGGAGTGATCCGTGATCTAGTGCTTGCGTAGCTGCACAGAGATCCCGGGTTCAATCCCTCTCATAACCAAAAGTTTTTTAACCAGATCACTCCCGTGTTATCGGATGGGCACGTTAAACTGTCGTTCCCGGCTGAAGTATGACAGTCGTAAGGCCCATTGACGGCTTAAATTATATATTCAGGCGGTGGGACCTTCCCGCAAGGGACTCCCCACCAACAAAAGCCATACGAATTTACTTTTTTTTATTGAAAAAGCAGACTAATTCATCTAGTGCTCACTATCCCAGCTACAAAGTGCTTCTGCCGAACGCACCTTTTCGGCTCTTAAACGCATAAAAAAACACTAGGAATTCAACCATCAAAATCGACTCAATGGACTAGTTTCCCTGTGTATTGAAAAACAGTATTTCAAGAATTTGATGACAGAAGCAAAATTCTACGACTCTGTCACCAAAATGTTTGCTTCAAAGAAGGATCGACGAATCGAATTAAATTAAAAGTAGACCATGATGTGAGTAACTTATCATTTTGAGTTGTGAACTTGCATGTTGTGTTTATGTAGGCCTAAAGATGCGTACAGATATACACGCCGCGAACATCAGCAATAGCAATTCAATTTTAATCAGCTGAGGCAATTTAAGAGCTATCACACTCTCTGTAAGCAAAAGTCTATTTAATTTGAGAGTTATCTCTGACATGATTTCAGCTGGTTAATATACAACATATTCACAACTTTCACATCTACAAAATGATATGGCTTGATATATCAATGTGTGGTTTCTACCATTTATCTTTCGAAACTCTGTATTGAAATAATGTATCATGAATTTGGATACATAAAAGCATATTTAAGATGTTTAAGTGATTAAAGTGACAGAGTAAGTTCATATTTGAAGTGTAATTTTCAATTTCAAATTGGAACCCAAACTTCAACAACATGTCTTGATTCAAATTGCAATTGACAAGTCTATGTCACGACTATCAAGTCCAAAACGGCGCCCCACCAACCTTGTGCATGGACCTTCCATTTTCCGCTCTAGTGACCTTGTTATCACTCTGGTCGTAAAACTGCAACTAGAAATGATGCAAGTGTGCACCGGCCCACCGGGCCACATATCTATAAAACTATTCTACTTCTCGCATAAAACTCAAAATCTATTGTATCCTATAGATGACATCAATGATGTATCATCCGCAAACAAGAGCATTGAGCCATCACTGTCGAGGTCATTTATCATGATTATATAAATAGGATCGGTCCCAGGATTGATCCTTGAGGTACACCGTGGCTCACAGGAAGAAGCTCCACCCAGAGACACCATCTGCTGCCTCCCAGCCAGACAGGACTCCAGAATGGATAGCACTGAGTCCACTACACCATAGTAGCACAGTTTGTTTCTCAATCAGGATGCAATGGTCAACACACTCAAAGGCTCTGCTCAAGTCGCAAAAGGTCAGCTCCAGAGACTCTTCATTCTCAAACACCTGTCCAA
Source organism: Nilaparvata lugens (assembly GCF_014356525.2). Classification (NCBI taxonomy): domain Eukaryota; kingdom Metazoa; phylum Arthropoda; class Insecta; order Hemiptera; family Delphacidae; genus Nilaparvata; species Nilaparvata lugens. The sequence goes on from NC_052507.1 coordinate 59,554,197, forward strand.
TACATTCCGCCACTTTATTTACTGCATCCACAGTAGACCTACCTCTTCAAAGACCGAACTGCATACTCGAAAGAAGGTTTTGTCTTTCAAAGAAGTTCTCAAGCTGGGGCTTGATGACTGCTTCAACCACCTTTCCAAACACTGGAGTCACTGAAATTGGCCTGAAGCTGTTAAGGCTCTGATGGTCCCCCTTCTTGTAGACAGGAACGGTTTTTGAGGTCTTCAGGGAATCTAGAAAAACACAAGTTCTCAGGCAGTCGTTGACAGCTGTTGCCAGGGGATCTGAAATATAATCAATCACCTCCCAAAGCATATAAGCAGACATTCCATAGATATCAGGACTCCTGGATGGTTTAAAAGACCGGATTATCCTCCTAAGGGCCATTGGAGTGACTGGACAGAAGACAGAAAGACGAGCGTGCGTGGGTGGTACTCGTGCAGCCAGAAGCTCAACTGGAACAGAAGCTCAACATCAAGAGAAATGCCAAACCGTCGACTTGAATCTTAGACCTCACTTCGCTCGGTCAATGATGTAATTATGTAGGCCTACTTTTGAAAAACGACTGAATTCGAACATAGAAGTAATAATTCACTTGTAGCCTATATCGACGAGAAATAATTAATAATAAGGGACGAATCTATGTAGATTGGACCTCTTGTCGAGTCAAAGATTACACATCAGTAACTCGTTGCTTCAAATGCTTGAAATTTGGCCACACCTCAAAATTTTGTAAAGCAAAAACCACAATCTGTGGTTTCTGTGCTCAAGAGAATCACGAATACAAAACTTGCCCTAACAAATCACAGGCGCCTATATGTGCCAATTGCAAGAACAATAAAAAGGATGATAAACATCTAGTAAATGATACAACTTGTCCCTGCTATATTAGAGCAATTCAAAGTTTAATAGATAAAACAGACTATGGCCAATAAAATATTGTATTTAGAGCAGAGGTCAAAAACCTTTTTTATCACTACACTTATTAAGAGCCAACTCGAAATTGTGTCATTCAAACAGAAATACGAAAACCTTAACATTTTGCTGGCTCATCACATATCAAAAACAATTGACTCTCATTTTTCACCAGTTTGGAGCCTTTTACCTTATTGTGATAAATTATTTTTACTCTATAATATGACGAATGATTTAATAAATAATTTTGAAAATGAAATCTCAGTGAGTCATACAATACAATTCAAGTAGATGATATTTCAATTTCAAACCGCAAAATTATACCACTGAGCCATGTAGATTTGTGAATATTGTCACATGAGGAAGATGATTTATGTGTTCAGCCAGCTGAGGGGAATCTTAAGATAAATCACCTGAGAACCGTTTATTTTGCATAGCCTATGTCCAGTCTGTCTTGTCCTATGGTATTGTTTTATGGGGAGGTGCGCTCAAAACCTTACTAGATGAATTATCAGTCACCCAGAAAACAATTATAAAAGCTGGCCTTGGCCTTTGCAGAAGATTTCCATCTGATCAGTTGTTCCTGACTTTTGATGTTTTCAGAATTAGGCAACTCTTCATCAAGGCAGTTCTTTTGTACAGTCTGTTTAAGAATAAAATACACTTCAATTCAGAGTCCAATCACCCTCATTTTACTAGGCATGCGCGATTTCATCACTCGGGTCTCCCGCGTAACTCACGCTCAGTTTGCGACAGGAATATATCATCTCTGTGTCACACCATTATGAATAATATGAAATTAGTCAGCCTGGCATATTATAAAATATCCAAATACAAAATATCGTCTCAAACTGGCTGAAGACTATGGAGTAGATCAATGTGAGCGGCTGCTATAATCTGCCTACCAACACTAAATTGGCCTACCTAATTTCCTCTTTCTTTCCCTCTTTCTCTCTTTGTCAACAGACTGTCAAGTGTATACCCTTTTCTCATGGATATATCCCATGACATTGCGATTGCTCCGTATTCAACGTGTCTGGGTGTGTGTGTGTGTGTGTGTGTGGTGTGTGTGTGTGTGTGTCTGTGTGTGTGTGTCTTTATTATTAAATAACATAAAATACTATAAGTAGAATAATAAATATTATCCAGTTCTGAACTCATTGACCCACGAACAGGCCCATTAGGCCTATGTGGGCAATTATTATTTCACTATTAGGGTTCAGATTTGCTTTGCAGTGCAATTTTCTCAGATCTAAGGATAAACTATAATAGTCTAAAGCTCTCTATTTATAACACTATTAATAGATATCAACCTTTATATTTCTATAAAATGTATCACTATTATAATTTAATATAATTATTGTATTACTCCTTAGGTCATGATGTCTTAAGTTTTATTTTACACAATTGTTACGTTGTGCTGCTTGCATTTTGTGTCCTTTTTAATATTGTAATCATGTATAATTTGGCGAAATAAACTCAATTCAAAAAAAAAAAATATATATATATATATATATATATATATATATATATATATATATATATATATTATATATATATAAGAAGTATGAATAGAAACTTTGATAACTTAGCATATATTCTAGGGAATTGTGATACTAAATTTGATTTTATAGCACTTAGTGAAACTTGGATTAACGATAGCACAATTAATTACAGTTTGAATGATTATTCAATTCATAGTGTACCAGGTAGACTGAATAAATGCGATGGAGTTTGTATTTTTACTAGGAACACATTCAATGTTGAAAACATAAATTTCTTATACTCGAATGTAATTCTCTAATACTGAGTGTCAGTATACCTGATGAAAATATTAAATTCACAATAGTTACTATTTACCGTTCACCTTCTTCTAATTTGCAAATTTTCTCAATAGTCTGAATGATTGCATTGATTACTTGAAACATGAAAATAGTCAAAACATAATAATCATCGGTGATACAAACATAGATTTAAACAGTAACACAAACTTTGTTAATGAATATTTCAATCTTTTGTCATCAAATGGTTTTAAATCTTACATTAATAAACCTACTCGAGAAATAAACGGATCCCAATCATGTAGGCCCTATTGATCACATATTTACAGAAAAGTCTATTATTGGATCAGTGATGAAAACAAGTAATACTGACCACTATCTGACTTGTATAAACATTGGTCTTGGAGAAAATACTGGTAGAACTGAACCAAGTGTTAACACTAGAAAATCTATAAACTACCATGATTTGATAAATAATCTTAGGAAGTACAATTGGTCCGAGTTGCATCACAACTTGATTTAATATTGAAAATGCTGTTGAATTATTCGTTGATGCATTATCCACTGAGATTGGAAATGCAACCCAAATAAAAATTGTACCACACAAACTAAAGCCTCTCAAGCCTTGTATAACTGCAGGAATAATAACGTCAATAAGAAAACGAGATAAAATGCATCAGAAATTAAAAAAACAGCCTCAAACAACTTTCTCAAATCACTATATAAAAACTACAGAAACACATTAAACAACATGATAAAAAAATATAAGTATGACTACTATAATAATATACTACTCCAAAGCAGAGGCAATTCGAAAAAGACATGGGAGTGTATCAATGATCTATTGAATATAAAAAGAGATAAAAAAATACCCAATATAGATCCCGAAGTTCTAAACCACCATTTCACGCATGTAGGTCAATATATGCTAATAAAATAATAAATAACAGCCCTAGACAACGTACTCATGCCGATTCGTCAATCCCCTCATTCAATTCATTTTATTGGCTGATACAAACAATGATGAAATAATAGACACAATCAGTTCTCTCAGAAGTAACTCTTCTCCTGGAGTAGACAATTTGAGTTCTGCCTGTCTGAAAAAAATAGCTTCCTATATTGTAGAGCCTCTTAAAATGATAATAAATGAATTTTTTTGGTAGGTTATTTTCCTAAACTATTTAAAGTTGCTAAAGTTGTTCCTCTTTATAAATCAGGTGATAAATCAAACCCCTCAAATTATCGCCCAATAAGTTTAATAAATAATTTAGCTAAAATAATGGAGAAAATTATAAAGAAGAGATAGTAAGTTATTCGAATAAACATAGAATTATCAATAGAAATCAGTATGGATTTAAGAGTGGCATATCAACAGAAGATGCAATATCTGAATTTTTGGAAAGAATAATTGAAAACTTCAACAGTAAAAGAAAACTTTAACAACTTTCTTAGACTTGGCAAAGGCTTTTGACACTGTATCCCAGTCAAGATTATTAGAGAAGATGGAACACCTTGGAATCAGAGGCTCACCTCTCAAACTATTCAATAGTTATCTAACTGAACGGTATCAACTACTTACGCTGATACTTTATCAAGTAATAAAAAACTTACTGAATATGAAAACAAAGATATTGTCAAATTTCACTAAAATTTTATTAAAAACTTTAAAACATTATTATGGAGAGATTTCAAACATCACCATCAATCTACTAATTTTACTGATATGGTCTGCCTTAAGGCACTGTTTTATCACCATACTTTTCCAAATTTATATTAATGATTTTCTTAAAGTTGACATTGGGAACTGCTCAATCGTATCCTTTGCTGATGATACCGCTCTCACTTTCACTGGCAATTCCTGGGAGGACGTGCGCCTTAGCGCAGAAAATGGTCTCAGAGTAGCACAATCATGGCTCGATGAACATTGCTTACTTTAAATGCTTCTAAAAGCGTATTCATGACTTTCTCACCCAATGCCCAAACACAACCTCATGAAATAGAAAGTATTAAAATACACCAAGTAAATTGCAATTGTCAACAATCAACAAATCACTGCTTTTGTCCTGAAATTCGAAAAAAGGATCGAGTAAAATACCCGGGAATACTGTTGGATCCATATCTGAGAGAATATTCATATAAACAGCGTGTTTAAAAATAAAATTTAATATATAAATTTCATCAAATTAGAGAACTAAATAATTGAAAATAGCTCGATTAATCTACTTCTCTTATGCACAAGCTGTCTTACAATATGGAATAAGAGCTTGGGGTGGAGCTTGAACACACATTTTGAAAAACTTTTCATAATTAATTTATATTAAAACAAGTCTAGGCAAACCCAGACTTTATTCTACATGCGGTTTTTCAATGAATTCAAAGTACTAACTGTTCGACAGCTGTACATAAAAAATTTGATAATATATATTAAGAAGAATAAAAATAAATTCTTCTTCGTGAAAGAAACTTGAATTTAAATTTACGTCCTATTAGAGAAACATTCCATCAAGACAGGATGGATTTGAATGTATGTAGAAGACAATTCATTCACTTATCACAGAGGATGATAAGTCTTGTTCCTACTCATTTTGTTGCCAATACAAGCCGGAGCAAAAACTAAATTGCGAGATTGAGGAATGGATAAGATCAAATAAAACTGAAGAAAAAATCTTCTAAGCACCAACTGTTTCTTGTTTTGTTTTTTTATCATAGAATAATAATTATTGTGTTTTACTAACTCTTATCTAATTTAATCTACAAATTTATATTTGTGTGTGAGTTCCACTAATCTTTGTTCTATTTGGTTCAATTTCTCAGTTTATATTGAATAAATATATTACTGCAACTTAGGTCTACGCACAGGTTTTACCTTGTTGGCTACTCCTTAAACATAGATGGACATAAAAAAAATATACTGCAGTTTTGGGATCATTTTATATATTTAATAGTATTTTTCTAATTGTGTATTTTATATTATATTATTATAATTGTGTATGTTTTTTTGAGAAATAAATTTGAATTTGAAAAAATATGATACACAATCTAGTTTCTGGAGATTTGGCCAACCCTCCACCAAGGCGCCTCAAGTCAAGAAGATACTTGAGACTTGATGAGCAGGGGGAAATAAGAAGTGCGAGGGAGTTATGGAGACTGAGATGGTTGCAGGGAGAGGTCAGGAACAAAGGCCTTGTGGATGACCCTAATAAAATTGTTCCTAGCACCCAGCTGAGACGTAGAGAGTGGTGTGGCCTTAACCGATTCAGGACGCAGGTGGGAAGGTGTGCTGAGCTGATGACAGCATGGGGATACACCTCTGATCCTCTGTGCCAATGTGGACAAATTCAATCAATGAATCACCTAATATCTGAGTGTCCACAACACTCCTATCATGGAGGACTGACAGAAGTTCATGATGCTGGAGAAGAGGCATGTCAGTGGCTCCAGAGCTCACTAGATTCCATTAGTATCTAACATATCAAGTGTAAAATTATGTTTTTTCTAACTTTGACCTATGAATACATATATATATATATATATATATATATATATATATCTAGCAGAATAGTCAAGGAACATAATTTGGAATTATTAAAAAAAAAACAATGTAGGTAGGATGGAAAATGGATATTTTCATATGTTGCCCAGTAATTTTAATTCCATAGTTAGTTACATATGAAAAAATGTAAAGCCAATCTGAAGGACTAGGCCTATCCAGTGCAATTGTTTTTGTATTCCTTATCCTTTCAGGATAAGTTCAGTAGTAATTTTGTAGTAGGCCTATTTTTACATTGACTGTGTTGATTTTTTCTTTTAATTTTGTTGTTTTATAAATATTATGACAAAATCTGGAGTGACGATAATCAAAATGTATTTGTATATTTCATGAATAGATTGATTGATTGATTGATAATTGCCTATCAACAAATTAAAAATTATTTCACCCGTAGGACTTTTATTGCATTGCAGCCTTTTTCTAGAATAAGAAAACTGTTTTTTCAGTATTTGATTTTCTATCCTATAGTGAGGTCCACGTTATAATGACAGTATTTGATCAACTTTTGCTATCCTTGTCTATCATTCGACAAAGCCGTTGGTACTATCCTCTTCTAGGTCAACAACGATGACAATTATGTTTTTGACGGTGTTGAAATATGAATTAATCAATGCAGAGAATTGACATCACTATTCTTCTATTTTTACCCACTGCCATTATAACGTGGACCACAATATAGCATGAGTGAATAGAACATAGAACAATAAATTGCATCATAGTCATCAACAGAAATTGAAGAAACATAAAAAGTGCCGGTGTATAGTTTTACAAATTTGATACATTAAACTTGAAAACCCAGCAATGTTTCCAGTGTCCAATGAATCAGTGAAAGTAATTTCCAAGTTAAATAATTCAAGAGTTCATGTTACAAGTTTTGATTTTTAAATAAAGTTGAATCAAAGATGTTATATTATAATTATGTTTTCGTACATCCGCGAATCAGTTGCAGTTCCACTGAATGCAAGTCACAACTCAGTAACAGCTATCACAGTGAACGGAACTGCTCTAACAAATAAGTTACCAGCGCATGCGCATACTCCTCTATACTAGAGGTACATTCCTACAGCGAGACGCGCGTACTGAGCCGGCCTGTAAAAATGCGTCGCTTACGTAACTACAAGGCTAGAACCATCAGGTGATCAGCTGTTCAAAAGCGTACACTTCAACCCGTGTTTACATTGAAAACCCTATGTTGAATGGAATTTTTCGTGAATAAACGTTAATAATTCAACTGATAATCACTCTTTACGAATAAAGACTTGTTATTTTATTTTTCCAATTCAAATTTTAACCTACATCATAAATTTCAAGGGTAGTAATCATTGAATTATATTAATATTTTTAGTTGTTGGTTAACCAATTTGTAGGTTACTTGTTTCAAGATAGCTTATTCAAATTCAAACTTACTTCTTTTACAAAAGTATCAAGTTTAGCAGAGGCATGGTTTATAAATAAGAATTATCATGTTATTGAACAAAAATAAATTATAAAAACATTGTTGATAAACTAAATTAGTTTCTTTCTAAACGAATTTAAGTACAATGTATTTACGGTTGCGTTCAACTCTATTCTGGAGTTTAAGACTAAATTCATTATTATTTCAAAACTTCCAAGTAAAAAAGTGTTGATTTTAAATCATGTAGGATAAAATTATATATATATATATATATTATATATATATATATATATATATATATATATATATATATATACCGTATATATGATTCATGGCTGGCATACATTTAATAGAGAATGAGTTACAATTTATAAAATAGTGTACCGTACCCTGGTAGGTCTACAAAATTAACTGTATAGTTTAACACCGTAATTTTTTTTATTGAAATTATGACATTTACAATCATGAATAATATTTCAATTGAACTACTGTATATACCTATACTTTCTTCAAAGTTTAGAATCATTAAACTGCCAGTAGTGTTTTGGATTACGGTATGTGTTTCCTCTGACCCCACAACTGTGGGTAATTGATAAAGGAGAAGTTATTGAAGATCGTGCTGTAATTCAAATAGCAGAGCTTCAAAACTGAATGAAGTATGAACATATCAGTTTTTGACATTATATTTTATATTAATATATATTAGGTAGAAGTAAAATGACACTCATTCTTTCACCAATTAATCTATTTACTCACCCGGATAAGTAAGAAAGTCGTGTTTCAGTTGATTCGTTGTTGATTATCCATATTTATTACCAATATTATTACAATGTATTGTATTTTGATAACTTTAAACTGAAAAAGCACATTTTTTGGTGTAACGACGACCGTTTAGTGCTGGTGTTGTACATTCTCAAGCCAAACAGAAACTCGAAACGGTCGTCGCCACACCAAAAGAATGTGAGTGTTTTTTCCCTTTAAAGTTATCAAATGAAATATAGTTAATGTTCAACCTTCTAGTGGCGCACTAAGACACTACCTCCGTAAACTCGGAGGTGTAGTGACTGAGACCGTAATTGGAAAAAATGTCAAAGACGACCAATACGGTATGCGCTTTTTAAGAATTGACAGAAAAATGTTGTTAATGTTGTTCAGTTATAGGGTCTAGAAATTTAAAATAACTAAACCTTATTGACTTCTATATCGCCCAGAATAGGCGATTTTTCTGCTCTTACCAGCGTTTTCTTAGCTTTCAAGAGAAAATTCTTACGTTTGGTACAAAATTTCAGGTAACTTGAGGTGTATTAGTTATGTAGGCTATTGAAAGGGCTTAGAAGGTGTGCTAGAAATTGGCGTTTCCAGTGTTTATCTGTGTTTTATCAGGATTTTCAAAACCAAATGAGCAGAAAATGTTCAAATTTTATACACATTTTTAGCATATGAAATAACAGTTCAATGAATGAAATGACAAATTTATAGCAACACTGAATTGGGTTATTAATTGCGCTATGATTCCCCTGCCATTTAGCAGATAATCTTAACTCAGCTGGGGGACTCTAGCCTTTGCATGTTAGAAGAGACCATCATGAATATTGATATAATTTGTGCAAGAGCGCGCTTAATTATGCATAACCAAGCGTGCAGACAAGAAACGTACAATATCTGAAAAGAGCAAAAGGAACACTAGCTCACACTGAAAGCGTGCTTGGTTGCGTTCAGTGTAAACAACGTGTTTCAATAGCACTTTTCAAATTGTGTCAAACTCACTTTGTTAAGAGTAGAAACAGATTAGATAAAAATGATTCATGTAAGTTACTGGATCAGGCTGAATATTGAAATCCTTTACTGAGTAAGCTAGCAGTATTATCATTGATCACATATATTCGTTTATAATAATATTGTTAGAGATACCGTAATGTATGTTCTGTTTTAATACTAAAGATAACCTACACTGCAAAATTTTTCTATTTCAAGCCATTCTTGTTATGATTTGATAAGAATTCTTATTCCAATAGTGACTTATATAATAAAATGAGTGATAGCCTACCAATTTACCTTTACAAAAAAATTATGTTTAATCTAAAAATTCCTTAAATCTAATAAAGCTATAAATATTAGCATACTACAAAATCCGTGGTTGTAATTCCTCTCGTAGAAATTGAGCAATACTGTAATCAAAATTGAAAAAACAATAGGTAGGCCTAATTCAAAGCTCAAGCAACTCAACTTTACACTATATTACTATATTTTTTTACAATAATTGAAATACGTTTTGAATTTGAAAAAGCTAATTTAAAACATGGGTAACCTACAAATTGGTTAACCAATAACTAAGAATATTAAGAGAACTCAATGATTACTACCCTTGAAATTCATGATGAGAGATAAAAATTGTATTGGTAAAATAAAATAACAACCCTTTATTCGAAAAAGTAGTTATCAGTTGAATTATTAACGTTTATTCATGAAAAATTCCATTCGACATAGGGATTTCAATGTAAACACGGGTTGAAGTGTACGCTTTTGAACAGCTGATCGGCTGTATGTACTGGCCATGAGTTGAGTAGGCCATGAAAAATGTTAGTCAGCTGTTTTGATCAGTAGTTCAGTTTTTGCACGACGTTCGAAGTATGAACTTAACCTAAAACAGTTTAATAACAATTTTGTAACTTTTCTTGAATATTTATTACTGTGTTATTCCAGAACTTTTCATCTACTTGAAAAAAACGGAAATAATCATTCACCAAGGTGTTAAAGTTATAATTATTATAATCATCGTAAATACGCTGTCAAAAGTGGAATATGAAGATCTTTTTTTGAAGAGGGTAATTTTGTAATCAATTGGCTTTATTCCAAAAGATTATCATTTATCGACTCGTTGTGTACAAGAGAACAACATGCAAATTATAAGAGCTTTTGTATTTGGTGTTTTAACGTTTTTGAACGTTTTGATGACGGCAGAAAGCGATGGTAAGGTTATGTTTCATTTAGTAATTTATTACAACAGTTTCTAAGTTACGGTATTACAACAATTTTCTACTTTCTACGGTACATTTGAATTTTTAAAGGTATATCTTCCTTTTCAGATACCGTGTTCGTAAATTCAAATTCTCCAGTGTAAATGTTTGAAACTTCTACCAATTTTCTTGCTAGTTTCAATATCAATAAATCTACAGATCTACTATTTAAATAATATGATTTTGGCTAGCTTGCAATCATTTGTAAGCAAGTATCTTTTGAAATAAAAATATTGAATAATTTTAAGATTTATCATACATGAGATAAGATTAAAGGGTTTTGAATTTGACTTTTCAAAATGGTACGGGTTTTATTATAATTGTAATATGATGAACTGGTTAAGGTACTCTCCTACTCTGTAACATGATATCTTATTTACTATAACCCGTGTTTTGCCATGTAGTGTAACTTCTTCAGACTAAATGAAACATGTGTGACGTGTCATAGGAGGAAAAAATGTAACTTCTACTTACAAAGTAAAGAAATATTCTCAGCCAGTCTATCATATTCTACTGTAGAAATACGAATAGATCTATAAAATCTAGTTTCTCAAGTTGAGTTTTCTGTAGGATATTGTTCATAAAAAGGTAATCGACTTTTGTCGAAAATACTAATACATCTACACTAATCTATCTCCGTTATAGGCCTACTTCAGTTCTTTGTCGCAAACTGGCAAATCAGATATACTGTGTCGAGGGTCTCGGGGTATCTCCCCGACTCTGGTACCTGAGTCATGGATCTCATTGGAAAATAAAGACTCATCCTCCAGTTCAGCTAATAAATAGATCTATCTAGTTAAAAATAGTTATATTTGCTTCTTTAACATGCCCTACAACTACTTGGGCCTATTTGCAGCATCCTTCACAAACTTGGGGAGCTGATTAAATAATATTCAAGTGCTGCTATGTGAAAGCTTTTCTGAGTTCCAGACAATTTTCTAAGGTGTCAATTGATTTGCAAAAAATGAGTTGAATGAATAGGCTAAGTTTTTTACAGAATATTTTATTTTTCAGTAAAATTGACGATAAATGATGGAGCTTCATCAGCTGAACTAATAGGCGGTGATATATTTTTCGAAATAATCGAACCTGAAGAATTAAGTTTTACCTATCGAGCTAAGCCGGCTAAGGATTTTGGTGTTACGTTTGTGAGTAGATGCTATTGTAATATCATGCACACTTTTATGCATTAACAGAATTCATCATTGTTTTGGTTGGTGCCAACTAGTGATTGAAAAAAATTCCTTCTGATAACAAAACAAGATGTTATTGTGTTATCGGATGCGTACGTTAAACTATCGGTCCTGGTTGATAAGTAACAACCGTCGTGAGGAGTCTCATTTTATAACTAAAATCCGGCTAAAATTATAACTAAGGCGAGGTGGTACTTCCGTTAGGGACTCACCACCAATAAAGGTCATACAAATATTATCCATTATTATTAATCAAGATTATAATTTACTTGCGCATTGAAATCTTAGGACAAATGAAAATTATATGTATAAACTTTTTTTTTGATATTTGAAATTTATTTGCCAAAAATTCATACATTACAAAAGTTTTAAATAGACTAGGCCTAGTCTAAGTTTAACAAAAACACAATATCTTAAACTAAGAAATAACATAAAATAGAACTTCATTAATCATGAAACCCTAAGATAAAAGTAGGATTTTTTAGGCGCCACCAGCAAAAGAAAAAAATCTTGCCCGCTGGTGGGAGTATTTATTTGAAAAAAAAACAAAACAATAACTTGAAAAAAGTATCAACTGAAAAGAATAAACAATTAAATATATAGCCTAGATAGCTTAAAAGCGAATAAAAACAAAATTTAATGAGAAAAAACAATCAAATTGACATTAGCCTACCACCATTTTGCTCCCAGTGAAAAAAGACCTCTCCTTAATCTAAGTATCAATCATTCTATCTCGGACTTTTAATTCAAAATCAAATGTTAAAATATTTATAAATTTAGTGCTCATATACATAATCTGTCTTCTATAAATCTCAACCTTGAATCGTGAACAATAGATTTCAATGTTGTGTCAGGTCTTAAGTTATAAAACAGTTTATCAGTTCTTATAAATTTATCTTTTTTAAACAATATGTTTAAGAAGTCTTTTGAAATAACATTGTCTTATTGTCGTTACATTAAATTCAACAAAGAGGGATTCACTTGGATGTAACATAGGTTTTTTTAAAAATGTACTTTTGAATAAAAAATAAACTAAGTAAGTGAGTATCATAGGCTCCACCCCATACAACTAAACCATATTGAATCAATTAATGACTGTACAAAAGCATAGTATATCTATCATCCGAAGACTTCGCAAGTTAAAAATGTTGTTAATTTTGTAAATTTATAGTTTGCATATTTTAGTGTATTGCAAAAGAAAGTTATGTGTGGACTCCACCTCAAATACTCGTCTATTATTACTCCCAGATATTTAATTTCATTAACTTTTTCAATAGATGGGCAGTTACAGGTAAGAGTTTCTGTACAGTTCAAATGACGCTTCAACTTATATTTCCACTACGGTATGTGAGAAAATCATGTAACCGATAGTTTAAAATCGACAAAAAATCCAATGGAGCTCTTCTTCCACTCTGTAGAAAAGTCTGCAACCATGCAAGAGGTTTATTTATTTTTATTTTTATTAAATAGAAAGTCATCCAAGTGTTTACAACTGACTAAAATCCATTGAGTTCTACTCTCACAACTCTTATAAATTTAAAAGAGTATGTAAACATGCAAGAGGATTCATAACTATTTGTATTTAATTTTAGAAAAATGAAAATGTTAGGCTTCATAAATAACTGAGAGTATCAATCGAGTTTTGCCTCCGTGTGTTAGGAGATTCATTTCCACTTACATTTAAAATCATCTGTGACTGTTATTTCAAAATAGGTATTTTTTTCTTTTTTCAGAATGATACATTTTACCAGAGTGGCGTTCCACTAGTTCCTATTGAACCAAGTGACGGATGCAGTTATCCAAAAAATGCTGAAGATCTAGAAGGCAACATTGCTCTTGTCGAAAGAGGGTAAGTTTTCAGTGTCAAGTTTAAATTGCCCAGTTTTGAATTGAAGAGTTTGCGCATTTCCCCAGTTGATTTAGTTTTAACTAATACACCACTTATAAACTTACATAAACAACTAATTCCACTCAGTTAGAATTAGTTGAGAGGCTAGTGTCCTCGTTACACGGACCGCATGCTATAAAATCCGTTTCTCTATTTTTCGTTCCTCAACCATTCTTCAATAATAGTTTATTTTAAACTTTGTATAACTTTTCTTCCACTCAATTTGAACTTGATAAGCTATTCACTGATAAATCAAGTTGGTTGAGCAATGATTATTGAAAATTTAGAAATATCTGACATTTGAGATATTCTCCAGTCAAGTTTTATTTTTTTATAAAAACACTCTATGAACACTTTATGCTACAGCTTATTAGGCTGGTTTTTCTACCATATTTTGAATATGTGAACAATCAAATTTATCAAATAATATATTCGATATTTACTTGGGTCTATAGATATCCTGTTACAAAATATATTGATTTAATATCCCTTACAGTTACAGTATCAGTACATAGGGTATAAAGGGAATCAGACCGAAAAACTTTGTAAGTGGTTCCCTTACATCAAAAAGAAGAAAGTAGAAAATAGAAAATTTCTAGTAAACTTTTCATGCATTGTTACCGAGATGATGATAGCTGAAGAATGCACATTTCTCACTAGACTTATAGTTTAATTATTTTGTGGTGGCCTCATTGGGGTCCTTTCTTATGTGGAATTAGCTGGAGAATCGAATAAAATCAATTAGAGGTACTTGGAGGTAACTTCAATAATTGTTCATATAATGTGGAAAATATGATTTTTTTTAATTTTGAGGCTGATGCCCACATAAGCTCTTAGGCTTGTGCGTGGGTAATGAGTGAGAGGTATGATGATGAGAGATGACGACTACTTTTTAGGTAGTCGGGACCGACGGCTTATCGTCTCCTCCGAAAGACGAAATAAAAAAGTATTTTTCCAATTCAAAAGAGATATAAATAGGATACTTATTGTTCAAACGTATTTTGAATCAACGGAGATAGTAAATAATTTAGTTATTAAAAAGTATGTTCAGTCACTTTTCCGTTTAATACGCACTCAAACTGCACATTTCTGGTATTTTATTGATCGAAGCATAGATTTTTTGAATGTGTCATTTTTGTCCTGTCCTCTTCGAATCCTGATTTATGATGTTTGGGTGGGTTATAGATGAAAAGTAACTGAACATTTTCGTATACAGAATTAGATTATCCACAATTTCCTCTCATTGAAATGCTGTCAACAATCATTTAACTTTCCTACTTCTATCAATGATTTTATCTGATTTATCAGCTAATTTTCATGATAAGTGGTTAGGTATCTAATTATCCTCATGATGCTGCCACAAAATTAATTATAAATTTGAAGAAAAATGTGTAATCTGCAGCCATCATCTCGGTAACGAAGCATTCTAGAACCCCTGAACTTTTTTTCTACATTTTAATTTCAGGAAACCACTTACGAGGATTGTTGTTCTATTTTGGAAACCTCAGCATATTGTATTATAAGTTATCATTATATTGAACAAAAATAATATTGGATCTGGTAAAAAATATAAACCATGTATTTTTTGAAACAAATATTTTCCATAACAATAATAATGCTCTGATACAAGAGTACAGTTAGTTGAATTCAATCAACTTGTGTTGAAAAATAATTTTGTCTTTCTATGCTAGTGCATGATCAGCATATTGAATGACGCAAGCATTTATAAAATCAGCAAGCATTATGCTTGATTATGTCTGCATGAACAACACTTGCTCCAAGTTACATTACTTCTTTGATAAGTAATAAAAAATTCTACCTGTTCAAAAATGTATATGAAGACATTGTTTAATGTTTTCGACATTGTGATATTGATTTATAATATTTAGCTAAAAAGTCGGTGTTGAGCTGACCTAATGGGATTAAAACAAAAAATAAAAAAACGTATTGAACAAAACTAGTTTGCAAATAACTTATAACTCAAAAATTCCACTGAGTCACTGTCGATGTTGTAGAACCGTTCCATAATGGAATAAATTTGACGATATATGTGTGTTTCTATTTCATTCTAACTTGAAATAATTTATTAAAACTTTCAACTCATTAACCTTGATAATCATAAAAATTAACAAGGTTGTTGGTCAGAGAAAACATTGTTTTCAGATAAGTTACTCTTAGTAGAGGAGGTCACCACTGTAATCTCACAAAGGATTTTTTTCATAGCGCTACAGCCCAATATGAGCTTTGGACGCCTCCACTACAGCTCTCCACGCTTCTCCGGTCTTCTATTAATCGTCTCCATCCTCTATAGGCCTATCCCATTTTTTGGAGATCGTCTCTCACCTCATCTTTCCTTCTTATGAAACAAAACACACACACATGTTCCGAGTCAGGCAATCCACCACTTCTGATCCACCGCAAGACAGCCGCGCCGAACAGACGATGTCCCTCAATTAGCATCAGCTCAGCAAACAGAGATTTCAGCAGACGGTCACAAGGAACGACTTAATAAACATGACAGTCCAGTGAGTTGGGACAGCCAGTAGATGGGATCCATGCCGCGTTACACCACAACCAAAATCACCTAAATAGCGGTACTCCACTGCCAGATATATACAGGGTCCGGCATAAAAACCTGACGATTTTTGAGGGATTATAATCAAAGTATGTTTCATACAATTAAAAAACGTAATATATGAAATTAAAGATCAAATTTTGCAATTTACAGTGAATTACATAGATCACTCACAATTTTTTTTTTATTTGAAGATTATGTCATCCAAATGTTTTCCGTTACTTTTCACACATTCACTCAACCTAATTCTAAAATTTGCCATTGCTCACTCAATCATCACTTGTGGAATTACTTCAATTTATCGTTGAATGACTTGCTTAGTTCTGTGGATTATTGGCTGCCCAATAACGGTAATTTTGTTTATTCACAAACCCCGAAAATGGAAATGAGCCTCGTCACTTGAAAGAATAATGGCATCCTGGTAGACATTTTCGAGAAAGATCTCGCAAGCGGCTCTGCGATGTGCCCAATCATTTGCATTAAGTTGTGACACTAACATTATCTTATACGGATGGAATTTCAGGTCGAAATGAACAATTTGTCGTACACTCCGATCAGAAATGGCGAGCGCAACAGCATTTTCCGCTGCTGAACGTCGTGATGACCGTGTAAAAGCTATTCTAAATTCGGCTTAGTGGTTTTGTGTTTTGTTTCGGTTTTGTATATGTTTGGACTTTTTAACATCAAAATGAACTTTTATCCGAAGTGAAAAGTGTAAATTTAAAGTATTGTGCTCACTATAACCTTAGTGTCCGGTTTCCCATTAGGGAACTTTGGACTATATACGGCGAGGTGGAACTACCCTTGGGTCTCCCCACCATTCAAAGCCATACGCTAATAATAATAGCTACTCTTACCGCGTTAATGTTCTCAGGCGTTCTCACAGTCCGTTTTCGTCCTGTTGGTTTTGTTTATAAAGCAGAAGACGTGTTCCTAAAATTCTTTACCCACAACAAGATCGTATTCCTACTGGGAACCGATGCGTGTCGATTCAAATTGAAATGTCTGCGAAATGAACGCTGTGTTAAAATAACTGAGTCATTATTTTTAAAATAAGCTTCAATCCCAAACGCTCAATGCTCACTTGACCACGACATACAATCTACTGAAATGGCATGAATAGACCTTTTGATGTACAACAGTTTCGCCTTTTCAATGACAGTGGTGCCATCATAACAATTACTACAAAATTGTCAGATTAATATGCCGGTCCCTGTATATAGAGGTTTTAGTTTTCAAGATGCTGTGCAGCATTCTTCTTTAGAACTGAAGTAATAAAAACATGCCAAAGTTTTTTTTTCAAATTATCGTAATCATCCTTGAACTTTTTGCAGAAAATGCTCGTTCCTAAGTAAGACAATGCGGGCTCAAGAGGCTGGGGCTATCGGTGCTATAATAACTGACGATGACGAAACGGATGACTCATACTACATAGAAATGATTGACGACAACACCAACAGAAATCCTCAAATACCTGCTGCTTTTCTTCTGGGTATTAATGGGTAATAAAACACTCTCATTATATAATTACATTAATTAGTATATGTTTTATCAAGTGCTAAACTAGATGATCTATGCTTTTCTAGCACTCATCATTATTGAATACATTTATACATCAGATTGAACATTGATTTAGGATATTAAGATTTTCAAGGATAAATCCAGGACCTCTAAAAGGTGACTTGAAAATGGCATTAGTAGCCGAAACATGTCGTGTCAAAATAATTCAAAAGGGTACTCAGATTTATATTAAAAGTAGCCCTAAAGAAAAATACAACCACGACCTCCTTTATAGGAAGTCCTGATAAAACGAATGGAATTTTTAAATACTCCATGTACAAAGGATTGCTCATACCACTGCGAATCACATGACGGCGGTGGAAGCGGAAGAATTTTCAAGCTCTGGTCCGCTGGTTAAATGGTTGAAAACGTCGCTATCAAGCGATTCGGAGTGGTGTACTCAAAACTTGATACATTTTAGTAGGTGCCATCAGTTTTATCCTCAGAAGTATTGATATTCAATCAATGTTCAAGGCTGTTCACCACAATTTTGTAAAATTTTTTACTGGTGACATTTTTTTAAGGAAATTCATTGTGGATACTATCAAACTACCAAAATTGTACACATTTCCAAGGGAAAACATTTTTTTATATTTCTAACTTCTAGTGATATGTGCACCTGACGTTGAAATCTTCAGGGGTAATCCATTTCTGAATTGGTGGCAAATAGATCCATGACATTTTGAGGATGCATTCTTCAAGATATCGTTTATCTCATGACATAGGCCATCTGATATCTTAGAATACCAATTCAAGTAGAATTTATTCCATTTTGAAATATAACCCAATCCAAATTATTTTTAAATAAACTTCAAAAAATGTATGCTCTGAAAAAATCCCAAGTAAGCTATGCAATTCTATAAGCAATGCCTTTGAGAATGTATCCCCAAAATTTCATGAAATAATTTGCTATCGATTTGGTAGTGGATACCCCAAGCTTTTAACTTTAGGCGATTATATCTAAAAAAGTGAAAATAATAAAAATAAGTTTTTCCTTCAAAATGTGTTTCATTTTGATAACTTGATAGTATCCAAATCGAAACACTTGAAAAAATGCTACTAGTAAAAAGTTTCTAAAAGCGAGGTGTACAAATAGATGCCCATAAGTCAGGGCGTGATTCATCACATCAAAAAAGAAAAAAGTTCTAATTAACATAGGTCCGAAAATGCTTAGTTACCAAGTTATACTGGGTAAAATATTCGTCTGAATTTCAGTTCCTCTGATGAAACGAAACCCTACGGATATTTGTTGGCTATTAATTAAGATGTACAATTTTTAGCGTACTTTATGTAAAATGAACTGAGAAATTGAATAAAACCGTTTCTAGCCCTTTAGCTACAGTAATTTTAAGATATGTGACGAAATACGCGAAACTTGGTCCCGAAAAACAAGTTTATTTAAGGTTTGAAGCATATTTACTATGTTAAAAAATGTATTAACAGAACTTGTAGAAAATTTAGTTTCGAAGAAAAAGATGTAGAATAACAGACAAACGCAACCTTAAAAAATAATCCTTAATTACATACAAAACGCATTAAAAATATAGAGCTTAACAGATTTTGTCTATTTTTCATTTAACATAGTAAATCTGCTTCAAACCTTAAAGGAACTTGTTTTTCGGGACCAAGTTTCGCGTATTTCGTCACATATCTTGAAAATTACTGTAGCTAAAGGGCTAGAAACGGTTTTATTCAATTTGTCAGTTCATTTCACATAAAGTACGCTAAAAATTGTACATCTTAATTAATAGCAAACAAATATCCGTAGGGTTTCGTTTCATCAGAGGAACTGAAATTCAGACGAATATTTTACCCAGTATAACTTGGTAACCAAGCATTTTCGGACCTATGTTAATTAGAACTTTTTTTCTTGAATTTGAAACGCCTTTATGAGCCGAGAAGAATGATGTGTAGTACGATGAGATCCGAGCTTTGTGTCAAAGTTATAAGTGTTTGAAATTTTCATCTTTGAGGTGTCCTTCAGTGCGCCTCTCTACTAGGAAATACTGTAATGAAGTGCATCTATCGGGTGATTCTCATAGAACATAATCTTATGAACGTATATCATTGTGCAAAATATCACTGTGGGACAATATAGATAGTTATGATGGTTGACACTAAAAATTAGGTGTTTTTTCACAATACAAGGAGCATTGTTGTCAGGTGTACCTGGAAATCTATATGAGATAGAGCGCTCTACCTAGTCTCAGATTGTAGAGCACAAAATTACGCCCAGAGGGATTTTGAATTTTACATCTAGATTGTAACAATTGGGATATACTGTTGATCAAATACTAAATATCATCAGAATTGATTTATTTCTCTTGAAATTTCACTCATTTTTGAAAAATTATAACTCAGTACTCATTAGAGATACAGATTTCCGAATGATCTCATCTCATTCCGAATTTTATAACCTTAAAAAAAGGCAGGAGCAAATTTTTCTGTCCGATCCCTGGATTTGGCGGAAATAGCTGAAAACTGGAAAATGGACCGAGAAAACGAGGTTTTTGGGCCAGCCTGTATATAGCACAAGGAAATTTTGCATGAAGAATTTGGTTCTGAACTTCTCTCATGTATCCAAATAATATATTAAAAAATCGGAACTACAATATAAATTGCAAGTACAAATGTATATAGTGACTGGACTAAAACGGTTTTTAAACACTTGTAGTGATTCAAGCTCAGTGCAATTATTGTACAGTTAATTAGACCCTAGACTTTTGTTATTTCATTACTGTCTATAAATCTCGTTATTACTTGATATTTATGTGAGTGTGGCCAATAACGTATTAGTACTGTAGTTGAAACGAGCATAGTTCATCAACTTATCGCTCATGAATACAACTTTCAAACTAATGAGAAGGGCCAGTACAGTAAGTACAGTATATTGTGAAGATTTAGCCATGTGAACTATTATTTTCTCCATTGAAAGTGCTAGAGACACTGTTTCCAGGGACACCGGACTTATCAAGGTGATATAAGTGCCTTTTATAAGTGCCTTTATATCGTCTCCATATTTATAATAATAACATATATTTTTTCACAACTTTTCTAATAATTAAAAGAAATCGGTCAACAGACGGAAAATGATTCTAAATAAGATGGGTTTGTTGGTGACAATGACAGGAGGTTGCTAATGATGTTTTTCATGAAAAGTGGATTCAGTGTTATGGCTTGTTATGCCTATGCAGAATGTTAATGCCCACAACTCGGATTCCGGTTTCTGAAAATTCAGTTAAAAAATAACTAAAAAAAATAACTGAAAGAGGAACAAAAGAAGTTGGAGATTAAATAAATGTTTATGATGTTAAATATTGTCTACAACTAATAAAATAGTTGTTGATTTATTAGCTGTTTAATTTTTATGATGATAAAAATTGTCCATAACTAAAATAATAATTGAGTTATCTGTAACATAAACAATAGTTATTTATGTATTGAGAGCATAAAACTTGACTTTATCGCTCGAATTACATACAAAAATTTTCTACAACTGCAGTATTGGACTCCAATACAATAGATAGTTTTTTTAAAAATGATTTATCCAATTAATTTGCAAAATTGATTGATTTAATTATTGATTTGCAAATGATTCAATTTAATTATTCTATCTATAATCATGATAACTTATTCTATAATGATATATTATTAGAATAAGATAAAACAATTAGCATCATCTGAAAAAAATCTCGTAGGAACGAGATTCGAACCTGGGTCCCACAGTGTGAAAACCAACGCTCTAGCGCTCTCCGCCACAATGGCCTGGTGATATAGCTAGGCGAAAAATTATAACATGAATTGCTGTATCTTCAAAGCGCCAGATACGAAAAAGTAACTTTGGATGGAAGTGGTCTGCGGTTTTTCAAATATTAAAAAAAAACCGGAGGTCCTATCAAGAATAGTTACACATACGTCTCTGCGCTTTGTTTCAAAGAACTTGCAAACCAAATTTCATCCAAATCGGAAAATAACTGCGGTACTAACAAACAAACAGACAAATGCCGATCGAGTCGAAACTAAGACCTCAGCTTCGCTTCTGTCAATAACAGACAGATATAGTTATTGGAAATGGCTTATACTATTATCAATTCATTGGCACAGATCATACAGTGAATCAGCAAAAGTTTTTCCTGATTTGCCAACAAATTATGTTCTTGACTTAGCAGGTTTTGGAATGGAGCTCTTCAATTACTAGAGAGGCTGTGTTTATAAATAGTCCAGTCAATATAAACAAAAAAGGGTGTGCTTGTAATTTATATTGTAGTTCTGATTTTTAAATATATTATTTGGATACATGAGAGTAGTCCAGAACCAAATTAATGCAACATTCATGCAAAATTTCCTTGTGCTTTGTACTGGGTGGCCCAAAAACCACGTATTTTCGGTTCATTTTCCAGTTTTCAGCTATTTACGCCAAATCCAGCGATCGGACAGAAAAATTTGCTGAACCTTTTTTTAAGGTTATAAAATTCGGAATGAAGTGAGATCATTCGGAACTCCGTATCTCTAATGAGTACTGAGTTATGATTTTTCAAAAATGAGTGAAATTTTAAGAAGAAAAATCAATTCTGATGATATTTAGTATTTGATCAACAATATATCCCGATTGTTACAATCTAGATGTGAAATTCAAAATCCCTCTGAGCGTATTTTTGTGCTCTACAATCTGAGACTAGGTAGAGCGCTCTATCTCATATAGATTTCCTGGTACACCTGACAACAATGCTCCTTGTATTGTGAAAAACACCTAATTTTTAGCTTCAACCATCATCACCATCTATATTGTCCTCACAGTGATATTTTGCACAATGATATAAGTTCATGAGATTATGTTCTAAGAGAATCACCCGTTAGATGCACTTCATTCCGGTATTTCCTAGAGGAGAGACGCGCTGAAGGACACCTCAAGGATGAAAAATTCAAATACTTATAACTTTTGACATAATTCTCAGATCTCATCGTACTACACTTCATTCTTCTTGGCTCATAAAGGCGGTTCAAAATCATGCATTACAAGTCAAATTCGGTCAAAAAATGGAAAAATTTATTGTTGAGTGTACTTAAGCCCATATTCCCACACACAAAAAATGACCAATTTCTATATTCAAAGCTGCATATCTTGTGAAATGCTTCAAATGAAATTTTCAAATCTAGTGAGGATGTGAGGGTGTTCCCCGTCTTTCTACTGCCATGAATAATACTTTCGATTCCAATACGATTCAAAAGTTGTGAAAGATTTTAAAAATGGCCATTTTAGTTTCTTCATTTTTTTCGTGATTCTACTGTTAATAAAGAGTTTCTAGAAAGAGTCTACTACATCATAGAAACTCATGGTTGATTCCAAAATTATAGATTAATTCATGCTTTACGATCTACACTGCATAAAATTGTGTCAAAGTTATAAGTGTTTGAAATTTTCATCCTTGAGGTGTCCTTCAGCGCGTCTCTCTACTAGGAAATACTGAAATGAAGTGCATCTATCGGGTGATTCTAATAGAACATAATCTTATGAACTCATATCATTGTGCAAAATATCACTGTGAGGACAATATAGATGGTGATGATGGTCGAAGCTAAAAATTTGGTGTTTTTTCACAACACAAGGAAACATTGTTGTCAGGTGTACCTAGAGATCTGTATGCGATAGAGCGCTCTACCTAGTCTCAGATTGTAGAGCACAAAATTACGCGCAGAGGGATTTTGAATTTTACATCTAGATTGTAACAATCGGGATATATTGTTGATCAAATACTAAATATCATCAAAATTGACTTTTTATCTTAAAATTTCACTCATTTTTGAAAAATCATAACTCAGTAGACCTACTCATAAGAGATACAGAGTTCCGAATGATCTCATTCCATTCCGAATTTTATAACCTTAAAAAAAGGCGAGAGCAAATTTTTCCGTCCGATCCCTGGATTTGGCGGAAATAGCTGAAAACTGGAAATGGACCGAAAAAGCGAGGTTTTTGGGCCACCCTGTATATAGCACAAGGAAATTTTGCATGAAGAATTTGGTTCTGAACTTCCCTCATGTATCCAAATATATAAAAAAATCGGAACTACAATATAAATTGCAAGTACAAATGTATATAGTGACTGGACTAAAACTGTTTTAAACACTTGTAGTGATTCAAGCTCAGTGCAATTATTGTACAGTTAATTAGACCCTAGACTTTTGTTATTTCATTACTGTCTATAAATCTCGTTATTACTTGATATTTATGTGAGTATGGCCAATAACGTATTAGTACTGTAGTTGAAACGAGCATAGTTCATCAACTTATGGCTTATTTATAAAGTATAGATTGAAATAAAAGATATGTTGTCAGTTCCCTATAATTTGTGGAATTGGCAACATCTCTTCTATTTCTCCTCAATTTGAAGAAGTTCTACAACATCTCTGTTTCTAGTGTAAATTTCAATATTAATTCTTATCAATGAACATCAGAATAGGGCATGGTTGCATACTTATTTCATTAAAAATAAATGAGATTTACTACTAATTTAAAGACGTCATCATTTTCTCGTTGGTTCTCCTAACATTCAACCACCATTTATTCACGGTTAAAATTTTATAGACTTATGTGCGAGAGCAATATTATTTTATCCGCTGTTATCTTATCCTTAGCTTTTAAAATAATTTATTCAAATTCAGAGATTTTATGTTTTCACAATGTCTCACTCAATATTAACTTTGTTTTAGCTTGGATATTAAAAGGAGACTTTTTACAATCTAATGAAATGAAACATCGTTATTCTACTAAATATTCTTCGAAATTAACTCACGTTAGTTTCTCCTACATACAAAGATTAACTTACTCTATTATTTTCAATTCTTCAATGAATCAATAAGCTTAGACGTTGAATGAAATTCGTTCTAGAATAAACAAACATCTACTAGTGAAATTCACGTTCAACATTTAGCATTCCTCATGAATAGCAACGATGCTTATCATCTAAACAATGCTAACAATTTGAAGTGAATCTCACTATAGAATATGTAAAAATGTAAGAGTAGTTTTATTTTCAAGTAATTACTCTGTCATTCAACACACATTTTCCTATTGGGTCTTCAGTGATAGATTAATTTCTACAATATTTTGTGTTGAATACTGATTATAATATCAAGTTGAAAGGCTACTTTATAGATTGATTATTTTGATTCGAGCACTAACATAGCAAAATTTCCTGATAAACAGTTCTTAATACACTATTTCATTGATGTCTCAACATCGAATTATAAATCAATAAGTTTCAGTTGAAAATCAATAACTGGCTATCAATTTCATCCATTATTGTTCATATTATCCCCTGAATTGAATAAGATCATATTTTTATATTGTTTTGCGAGTTTTTCACTTGTTGGAATTCCACTAAAAATGTGTGTTGGATCAGATTTAAACAAAAAGCTCAAACCAGATCCATTAAATATTATTTGTTTTAGCATGAAAAAGTAATGAAACTATAACGTTATTATATAACTCTTGTAAAATATTTTGATTATTTGTTACTATAATTTGTTTACACTATGTAACTGGAGAGCTATATAGCAGAGCTGTATAAAATTTGAGCTACATATAGCTTTGTCAGCTACATATAGCTCTGCTAGATGTAGCTCTGCTATATGTCAATTTTTGTTTTTAGCAGAGCTAGATGTAGCTGCTCTGTCCTTGAAGGAAGGAAGGCTGCCGCAGCTGTTTGCAGCTGTTTAGTGCCTGCTGAATTTACACCAGATATACTGTACTCATTTATTGTCAGAGTGCTAGTAGGTTACTGTGCATTGCGAGCATTTATTTTTAACCCATATATTATTGTGCAATGATGGAGAGTGAATTTGACTGGAATAGAGACAAAATTATCCAATATCTTCTTTTTATTTTTCCCCAGACTAGGCACTAAACAACTGCAAACAGCAGTAAACAGCTGCGGCAGCCTTCCTTCAAGGACAGAGCAGCTACATCTAGCTCTGCTATAAACAAAAATTGCTATATAGCCGGGCTATATAGCAGATCTCCAGTCTCACTTTTTGAACTTGTAGCAGAGCTACATGTAGCTCTGCTATATAGCTCTGCTACATAGTGTAAACCTAGCTTTAGGAGCTTTTGATAATAATTCCATCAATAATAGAATAAGAATCAATTGAGATTGATAGATATTGCTAAGCCTCTAATATTGAAATTATCAAAATGATTATCCATTCAAACTTATTAGAGTGTTCTCAGTTTGGCTACCTATTTATTTATTCATAGACAATATATACAATCCAGTTAAAACTAACAGGCATTCGCTCAAAACTACTTTAAAATTTAATTAAAATATGCTGTCAGAAGGTTATGAAGATTTTATGATCGATTAATACACAATTCCAAATTCATGAAAAATGTATCAACTACAATTTTGAATTATCAATCAACTTCCAAACACCAAACCAAACTGAAATAGTCTATGCACTGTAAGAAAACTCCCAAGAAAATGTCATTCGAAAATTCTAAAAAGTGGCTGTACATATTTCTAGTGAAACTGAATTTCAGTATTTAAAAAATCAAAGTACCCTTTTTAAAATTACACAACATGTTTCATCTTATGAAGTCTTCTTGAAATTAAATAAATTTGAATTAAGGTTACTTTGATTTTTAAACCAAGAAAGTAAATACTGAATTTCAGTGTTTGTGATGATTGTGAATTCCAAATCAGTTATTCTATTTGTTTTTTGTTTTTCTTTCAAATTTCCTCAAAACTATGTGTTGCAGCTAGTATTCATACTGCTATTTTTCAAGCGATAATCTCCTACAAGCATTCTTAAATCCATTCATTCATACCCTAATATAAATGAGTAGCCTTTATTAATTAGAATTACTGAATTGGACTTAATTTGGAGTTACTCCACAATGTCGTTTAGCCTAATGCTGTCTTATTTTACAATTATAAATAAAAGTATATACTACTATTTTTTAGAAATGATGATGATTTTTCTCATAGTTGAGCAGCTTCAATTAGCTGTAAAGTCTGTGTTCATTGCTACGAATATAATAAGTGCCTTTAGCCTGTTGTCTATTACAAATGAATATTTATACAATATTCATATTGCTCAGTGCTGTCTAGTCTAGTCTTAACTTGTATTTTTCAACTTACTCCATATTAATTTTAAAAAACTCTCAATCGAATATTATCTCGTCGAGTTGTAATTGTATATTACTAGTTTTATTGATTTGAATTATTGAAAACCTTTGTTTAATCATTCAAAATTTTGATTTTCCTCATTCGTAACTTCTTACTTCATATGTCAATGTAATTGTTGAATATGAAAAAAGTGGCTTCAATTTCTTCTAGATTCTATCAAATCTCTGTTATTAAATTGTTATTGTAAATGTTTTCTTTAGAATAATCTCTTTATTTTAATGGTTCATACCATATCCTTGAAAATTTATTCCATGATTTATTAAAATCGTATAAAATGCTAATGCATTGCAGTGATGTTGATTGAAAGTATTCTACATTTCCAATTTAAATTTAAGATATTTTTCGTTTTATGTATTTATTTTTGAATATGTGTTACATTTAATTAATGGAATGTTGTTTTTGCAGTTGATTATTTTTTAATAAATTTAAGGCAATCTTGAGATAATTCAAATTATTTGGTAATCTCGAATTTTCACAAGTTACTTTTATCGCTTACGCATTTAACTTGATATTTCTACACCAAATTATTGATAATAATGAAAATATGTCACATTTTTACATTATTAACTTAATCTCTTGGTAACCGTTGACTATTGTTATTAAGTACAGCTATATTGTTCGAATTTCCTGTTCTCTCAATCATTAAAATAATAGTGAATTATACTGTTATATATTGTGTAAAACTAAAATAAATACGAATGTAAATATGTACTGAGGAAAACTTATTTTAAAAGTAACTCTGTGATATTATGTTTTAGTTGTTTGTAAATATGCACTTGTGAAAAATTCTCAAATTGTTACTGTTTGGACAATAAACGTTTAAAAGGTTTTCTTAGCCGTTTTCTTTTCCAGAAATAATTTGAAAGCTATTGAATATCAAATAATCCATTCAAACATACTATAAAAGAAATTGGGCAGATCATGAACTGAACATAGGCCGCTGTATGAAGATTCACTTCAAATTGTCAGCATTTATTATGATAATGTTCCTCATTCGACCAATGTTGACAGTATGAAGTGAATCCTTCTAGGCCTACTTAACTGAATCTTTTCATTTTTCTCATATTACCGTATATAGAATTATATGCTATGGACATAGTAAGTCCATAGTAAGCAATTATGATCATTTTATAATTATTATGGTCTTTCTTCAGGACTACTCTTGAATAGACATAAAAGATTGAAATCTAAGTATTCTTTTTTTAAATTGTTTATTCCATACATGTTGTAAAGTATTTGAAATTTGGGTAGATGTAAAAATCCCTAGCTGAAGTACTAATAGGTCTGAATCAAATAACTGGCTAATATCGCCAATGAGATAACAATAAAGATTAGATAGCATCAGCTTGTTCTGGCTAAACGGTACAAGAACCTAAAAAGGAATTGAAATAATTTTTTGCTAATATATAATATTATATAAAATTTTTTGAAGATTGAGGTTAGGTATATACATTCAGTGATCGGCGACCTAACGATCGACCGAGTCAAGCAACGTAGAATCTGACCAAACCCCTTGGCAGAGATCTATTGCAGCAAAACGGTATGCAATTTGAAAGAACAAATGGTCACGTGGCTAACTATTAGGAAGCATGAAATAAATAGTAGTATATAGAATATTAACTAGCATGTAGAGAGCATACTTAAAAAACCTAATAAAAATAATTAAATGTATCCAGGAAATAGGAGGTTACCAAGCGCATGAATACTGAAACAATTTGCATGCACCAATCGCATAATGGCAGTTATTAGGCGGCAATAGTATGCCAATTCAAAAATATTTATATATATTTCTATAAATGATTGGGATTTATGTAAAATTATGTATAGTCTATGTTATGGATATGGCCCGAAGGCAAAGAAATTATTAAACATACAACATAAGTAATAATTTAATATTTTAGTACGATTTTAGGCTTATAAGAAGATTTCGACACGTGAGTGAAAAAATTGAATTAGTGATGGGCGCCCTTAGTGCTTCGAATTTATCTAATAATCAAAGCTAGCTCGTCATAAGGGTTTTCTTATGAATTAAGAATTTAATAAAAAATACTTGCGCAAGTAAATATAGTATTAAAGGTATTTTATTAAAGGAAAAATGATTCAGTACATTTCAGAAAATTCCAATAAATCAAAGAAGTATAAAATCTAGGCTATTAAAACATATTCATATGATCTTTAATTTTTGCAATAATTTGTGATAATTTGTTGTAGCTCTAATTCACTAGATGAATTGCTCTACTTATTCCATCAGGTGCCGAATCTTGCACCCTGAGATAAAATATATATTCAATACAAAGAAATCTATTAGATATTAGAGAATTTAATCTATATATTGGATTATTAGTTGCCAATTTATCAAGTCGATCTTAAGGAACCTATTTTTAATTGAATTGTCCAAGTCGACAAGTATTAGCAAGCTTATATCGCAGCTACATACAAAAGGATGCATATGATTAAAGATAAAAGCACATGGTAACGTTTCGTGCTATAAATTTAGAGTATAATGTTTAGCCTGTGATATTTTACTGATTTCAATTATTGTTCTATTTTTATATTTTTATCGCTCTTTATATCTTTGCCTTGATCTATTTTTTGCATTATTTGTTAATATATGTATCAAATTGTTTATGGTGTGCAATTTATTTTAATTCCTCAACACTATAGTATAAGTATCATATTTATATATATTTATTTTTTTAATGAATTACAAGAGTTATAGGGGAAGCTCATATCTGGGCCTATAAAGATTTTTATGAGACTATGTCCTATTAAAAAAACCACGACCTAATTTTTATAATTATATATCAAATATTTCATGCTCTACCGACTGATGCCAAGCAGGAGGCTAATCGTTATTTAAATATAAAGAATAACGTCAGAGAAACATGCCGTACCAACGTGGGACTGATGAGGAGAGCTGAGCTCATTAAATAATTATTTGTAATTAAGTCAAGACCCATATTGAGGATAATAATTAAAGACAAGTCTAGTCATATTAAAATTTGTCGTGGATGGATAATGAAACTATAGATATATGAGTATTGAGGAAAACAGGCGAAGTAAACTTTGTATTACTTTTTGGGGAATCAATAGCTTTAAATAAAGAGAAATTATATGTTTTAAAGAAAATTTTATATTATTGTAATTGTAGAAAATATATTTTATAGAGAGAGATTATATTTTATAAGCCTAAACTGCTATTACTTTCTAGTCAAGAATATATATGTATTTAAGCCGGTTGGAAAATAAGTCACAGTCTGTAAACTAGTCAGGAATCAATATTCAATATTGGGGGCGCTAGAGCATTATAAAAAAATTAAGTATAAATACCTTCTTTTTGGATATCCAAACACTTTGCACATAACTGTTTCACTGTAAGTCCCGGTTTGTGTCTCTTTTTTAAGCATTTTTGCATATTTTTCAGCACTTTTTAATTAGCATTTATCATATTTGACACAATGAATCACACTCCCGCAAACTCTGAAGTTTCATATATGTACGGCGGTTGCACAGATCCCACTTTGTCGACTCCCAGCACATCAAACCCCACCATGGTAGATGCCAATACGCCAAGAGAAAGGGAACCAGGAAGTGTCGGGTTGATAGTCTTTGATCCACAAGGTCTGCAACCTCTATCATCCACTCAAATCGACGCCGCTGACACACCATTGAATCAACGGATAGCAGAGATCAACTTTGAAGGGGGCGAGGAGCAGCCTGCAGAACCCGCATCTCCAGAGGCCGAGTCACATCTGAGCAAACAAAGTCTATTTTCAGTCACAGAGCTAGATCCATTTAAAAAGGTAATAATGGAACAAACTAGCAGTATGTTCAATATTATGTTACAAAACACAATGGATAACATGATGCAGGAGATTAAAAAAGAGAATGCGGCAAATAAGCAAACAGTGGAACAGGGCATGAAAGAGACAGCAGGCGCTATAAAATCAGTAGAATGACGGTTGGATACTATTGAGACTAAAGTAGAGAATCATAGGGAAGAATTAAAAGCAATGATAAATCTACAGAAAGAAAGTCAGGATAAAGTTACGGCAGGATTATCGGAAAGGTTGGATACGGTTACCTGTGAACTAAACGAAAGGATAGATAACCTAACCACACAAATCACTACACCCATTCAGGATTTAACAAATAACATTAAGGCCGATTGCCATCAAGAAATCAACAAACAAATTACCATTGCCAATCAAAATTTAACGACTACAGTGATAAAAATATTAACAGTATTAAAGAAATACAAAATAAACAGATTAATATGTCCACAAAAATGAACCAACTGCAAGGTAGCATCAATCAAAACACAGAAACCTGTAAAGCTTTAAATGGAACTCTACTGATTCAAAAATCCACTCTGACTCAATTAGATCAAGAAATAAATGCTAATAAAATTACACATAATAGTCAATGGCACATCATAATAATGGCACAGGAAAAAATAACAGCATTAGAAAATCATATCCAACAACGGCCTCAAGGAATTCAAGCAGATAACATCAACTCACATAGTATATTGCAAGGACTGGGTAAATTTGATAATACTGATCACCATTTGCAACCTCAACCATTCATTGATCAGATAAAATTAGTACAAACTCTTGCACCTACCTCTTGGAGCATGTGGCATCTTCGTTTGACTAGTTTATTGATTGGCGAACCCCTGATGTTCTTTTGGAGTAGAGCCCATGAATTTATATCATTGGATGAGTTTGTAGCTGTCTTCCTGGAACAGTATTGGAGCAGAAGTAAACAGTTGGACGTGCTAGCGGACATCATATCATGTGGTTTCAACCCTAACTTAGACGGTGCATGTACCACTTTCGTCACTGCCCTACAGTTCAAAAATTCTCAATTGAGCGAGCCCATTAACGAATCGGCATTAGCAAGTATTATTCTGAAGAAACTACCGTATCAAGTTAGAATGGCACTCGCCACACAACCCATTACTGATTGCAAACAGCTAATAAATCATTTATATGGCATACAGTCTGTGATGGCAATGTCAAACCACCGTTCAGACCAAAGATACACACAGAATCAACACAACTCAAAAAGTAATCAGTATAACAGCCAAAATTATGAACCGGTATCATATGATCGCTACCGATCTGCCCCTCAATTTGAACACCGCTATGAGCACAAGCAAAATGGTAACTGGAATAATGAAAATTTTCAAAATCGCACAACCAACCATTACGCCCAGCAGAGCAACCGCAGGAATCACTATGATGGCCGTGATTGATTAAACTCAAATAATAGTCACACTCAGAATAATTACAACAGAAATTACAGACCGCCACCTCAACAAGTAAGCACAAATTATTACATTAGCGCATGCAACAGGATTAAACCAACAAAAAACACAGAACCCAACACCCAACGACCTGCCACCAGATATACAGAAAACTACAGCTAATAAACTATGTCTACATGATACCCCCCAATATAACAATACAAGACAGCCTACCATCAAAAACCGCCGCCAACAATGCACTTAAAACGCCCTGTAAGCATCAATCCCTACTAAGCATCCTGTTCCCTACCGAAGATCCCTCACCGCCGGAGAACACCAACAGCCACCAGGATCATGCTATAATCAAGGAGTTGGTGGATACAGAACAAATTAAAAATGTAACAGATCCGCGCACCGAACCTACAACCGCCCATCAAGGGACCACCACCATGTACCCGCACACCACACCCACGCATCATTCGACCCCACAGCAGACCAAGGACCCGGACCGAGAGGACAGCATACAGGACCGTAAGAACCAACACCGCAAGGCCCGGAGACGGAGGCGCCCGATGACACCGGACGGCCGACATCAGGACGGAGAGGACGGCATTCGGGAGAAGAACATGCACCGCAAGGCCTGGAGGCGGAAGAAGAAACGGAGGAACCGCGCGCGTGCATACAGGCCACATGCACGTTTTAAACGCCCGAAGAAGACACCGGACCGAAACCAGGATGGAGGACAGGAGCAGACCGACGGCATGCATCCCCGGCACATACGTTTTAAGAGAGCCAATCAGCGATGTGACCGGAATAACGGGCCAAAGAAATGGGATAGAAATGGAGCTACTGATAGGACAAATATGGATTCATGCCTGGATAATAATGGAATGGATTACTTGTGGATATTGATGGACAGAAGGTGGTTAATAAAATCAAAAGAAATAAGGAATAATGTCAATAAAATGGAAGTACCTGGCTACTATCTGATGAGAAGTTATACTATGGAAAAGATGATAAATGTGTTGATATGGTGTGTAATGTTTGTTATAATGGCTGTGATATTAATAGAAGACTGTGTTGTAGATATGATGGAAAATAATATATTGTTATTATTAAAAGAATCTAGTATTGATGAATGGAAAGTTAATATTATAAAAATAGTTATTGTTGTGAGCATAATGAGTTATAATGAACCGAGATCAAGAATATTAAATGAAAATAAGAGGAAAGATGAATTAAGATTACAGGATGATTGGAAAAAGAATGGATTAAAAGGAATTATCATAAATGAAGTAAGGAATTGTTTAAAAGAATACACAAGATACAAGGGCTTTAAATTTATGAAGGATAGATTAATAATAGGACAGCCTCAACAATCAACAGCAGATAACCAACCGGCCTACAGCAACATCTACAAACAGAATGCAAGAAGATGCAAGTAAATCACAACATTTTCTACATGCTATATCGTCAAATTTGAAATAAATACGATAAGTAATCAAGGAAAACACCACTATCAAACGAATTACTGACCTATCATGATAAATTTAATATTGAGTTGGACCGCATGGCAATAATCCAATGTTTTTATTTCTCCCAACTGTCCAAAGCCTGCAACAAGCAAAAGAATAATTTTTAATTATGTAATTAAATTAGTTACATCAAATAAAAAAGGACACAAGCGGGGATAGTATATTTAAAATTTGTTAATTACCTTTAAAAGGAAAAAAATGTAGCAGTTGGGTTAATTGCGAGATTCGACAACCAGTTCTGATGTAAGCAGTATAAAATGTAGAACAAGTAGTCAGCTGGCCAAAGCCACCCAAATCAAATAAATGTAACGTCTGTTAAACACATGATTATGAAAGAAGTATTGTAACCCAAAAATGTTATTTATTACTGTTATTTATTATATTTATCAATGTTAATATATTTATTTATATGTTTTATATTATTACCGTTAGTTATGCCATGTTTGTACCCTGAAAAACCTAAAGTGAATGCTAGTTACCCAAAACCAAAGAGCCATTAGCAAAAGAAAAAGAATTGTACCTGATGTATAGAAAAATTATTTATATTAAGACCTAGGAATTACTATAAAATATAAGCCCAGAAATTTGTACATCGAAATTATTGTTTGTAAAGAATCAATTATGAGAATCAAGAAATGTGAGTAGTTAGGTTGGCGGCCCTGCGAGCGGCGAATTTAAAAATACTATGTTCTAAGCGTTGTAAGGAGGAATGAGTCTAGGGGATTATATTTATGATATTTTTTGTGTGTTGATGAGGAGAATTTGTTATTGTATTTGAGAGAGGTCTAAGGGAGGTGCAGCAGATAGATCTGCAAACTATGATAAAAGTTTGAGAGTATAATTTATAAATAAAGTATGGAATATATCGATGTATTGAAGGGTGGATTTTCATTAAAAACATTGTGATTCTCAAATATTTTGAATTCAAATCCAGGGGCGTATGTAAAGTATTTGAAATTTGGGTAGATGTAAAAATCCCTAGCTGAAGTACTAATAGGTCTGAATCAAATAGCTGGCTAATATCGCCAATGAGATAACAATAAAGATTAGATAGCATCAGCTTGTTCTGGCTAAACGGTACAAGAACCTAAAAAGGAATTGAAATAATTTTTGCTAATATATAATATTATATAAAATTTTTTGAAGATTGAGGTTAGGTATATACATTCAGTGATCGGCGACCTAACGATTGACCGAGTCAAGCAACGTAGAATCTGACCAAACCCCTTGGCAGAGATCTATTGCAGCAAAACGGTATGCAATTTGAAAGAACAAATGGTCACGTGGCTAACTATTAGGAAGCATGAAATAAATAGTAGTATATAGAATATTAACTAGCATGTAGAGAGCATACTTAAAAAACCTAATAAAAATAATTAAATGTATCCAGGAAATAGGAGGTTACCAAGCGCATGAATACTGAAACAATTTGCATGCACCAATCGCATAATGGCAGTTATTAGGCGGCAATAGTATGCCAATTCAAAAATATTTATATATATTTCTATAAATGATTGGGATTTATGTAAAATTATTGTATAGTCTATGTTATGGATATGGCCCGAAGGCAAAGAAATTATTAAACATACAACATAAGTAATAATTTAATATTTTAGTACGATTTTAGGCTTATAAGAAGATTTCGACACGTGAGTGAAAAAATTGAATTAGTGATGGGCGCCCTTAGTGCTTCGAATTTATCTAATAATCAAAGCTAGCTCGTCGTAAGGGTTTTCTTATGAATTAAGAATTTAATAAAAAATACTTGCGCAAGTAAATATAGTATTAAAGGTATTTTATTAAAGGAAAAATGAATCAGTACATTTCAGAAAATTCTAATAAATCAAAGAAGTATAAAATCTAGGCTATTAAAACATATTCATATGATCTTTAATTTTTGCAATAATTTGCGATAATTTGTTGTAGCTCTAATTCACTAGATGAATTGCTCTACTTATTCCATCAGGTGCCGAATCTTGCACCCTGAGATAAAATATATATTCAATACAAAGAAATCTATTAGATATTAGAGAATTTAATCTATATATTTGGATTATTAGTTGCCAATTTATCAAGTCGATCTTAAGGAACCTATTTCTAATTGAATTGTCCAAGCCGACAAGTATTAGCAAGCTTATATCGCAGCTACATACAAAAGGATGCATATGATTAAAAGATAAAAGCACATGGTAACGTTTCGTGCTATAAATTTAGAGTATAATGTTTAGCCTGTGATATTTCACTGATTTCAATTATTGTTCTATTTTTATATTTTTATATTTTTATCGCTCTTTATATTTTTGCCTTGATCTATTTTTTGCATTATTTGTTATATATGTATCAAATTGTTTATGGTGTGCAATTTATTTTAATTCCTCAACACTATAGTATAAGTATCATATTTATATATATTTATTTTTTTAATGAATTACAAGAGTTATAGGGGAAGCTCATATCTGGGCCTATAAAGATTTTTATGAGACTATGTCCTATTAAAAAACCACGACCTAATTTTTATAATTATATATCAAATATTTCATGCTCTACCGACTGATGCCAAGCAGGAGGCTAATCGTTATTTAAATATAAAGAATAACGTCAGAATGTTTCGGCCATATGATGCCATTATTATCAAATCTTGATAATGGAATCATGTTCTAAATAAACAATTTATTAAAAGGGTACTTGGATAATATTATATTATGGACGTTGTTAGTCCTCGACATGAATCAATAAGCACTAGGTGCTCACTTGTGTCAATGCTAGTTTTGGTAATAATGTCAGATTTCTACAAAATAAAATATGAAATAAGTCAATTTTTTGTCTTATCTCAATCTAGTCTTATGAGCCATTTTTTCTGATATAATAAAGAGTTCAAGATAGGTAGTTCTCATCAGGACTAATAGGCCTACTTCTAACTACTATCACAGATTTAAGCTTCGTTTTTGTCTGTGCTAGCTTTGAGAATTACAATATTATTAAAAGAAACGATATCAAATTTCGAAGTGAAAAGAAAAATTGAATCTGGTCTCTTTTTGCAATCTGCGATGAACCAGCAGTAGGCCTCTACCTTCCAATTTTTCAAAATAATAGTTGCCATACAGAAATAAAACCCAAAAATCTAAGTAGCCTTTTTTAAAATTTTTCATCTACAAAAAATTAAACAAGCAATTTAGAAAAAGGGTACAGTACTTAGATTTTTATTTCTATTCAAGAGTAGCCCTAACGAAAAAGATATTATGATTATTATTACTCCTAATTATTCCATATATTATTATTATTCCTAATTATTCCTAACGAACAAGATAGTTACCATAATTATTCCATATATAAAATTATAATTTCATTTTTCTGCAATCTGCCAATAGCAAATTCGCAATCAACCAACAATGATGTTCAACTATTTTTCAAGACATCACTATTTTTCAATTGGAATTGACAATATGTATACCTTTTCATCCACAAACAACAATAATTGTTACTACCAAACATCACGTTCAATAATTCACTCCCTCATCCTCAAACCAAGACTCATATTGTTGCAATCTGAGATACCAAGAAACCATTAATGTGTCTCTGTCTTGATGACACCAAGCACACATTATCCGGCGCACAAAGCACGCGTTTTGGGAACAGTTCACCACGGTGTAATAATCACTGTATCAATTTGTGGTCTTATCTGGACCTGCTCGCGGTTTGTATCCCACTCGTTACTAAATAATATACCTATACAATGTACGATACATATCTGTATAAGACATTAGGTGTATTATATAGTACAGTGTATCGTAGACAGTATTCGTTGTGCACAAAGGTTTGGGCAGTTACCTACAACATACCTATACAATGCTTATGAATACCTTACTTAAGATGTTGTTATTCATATCTATAGGCTATACCTATATTGCCGTATTCCTTGCACACAAAGGTGAACTAGATAAGGTACCTTAGTGATATTCACTTGGAACTGTCAGTATTGGTTGAATGGGAAGCGTATTGGTGTTGTTCATAAGGAACGCTGACAGTTTCAGGTGAATCGTACTGCAGGTAGGTTTACATGCATTCTAGAGGGTGGTAAGTAATAGTGATTACATAATGCATTAAAGAGATTTTGAAATGTGCTAAGGGCCACCTAACGACAGGCAGGGGATGCATCTGGTGATAACGGCAGGTGATAGGTGTTGGAGTGAAGGGGTAGGGGGTGTTCCTTGGAGTGCCGTACAGAGAGGCTCTTGTGTTGAGTACGCAATGAACATGGTGCATGTCTTTGTTATATGTCGCGTCTTGTCAGTGTTCTGTCTCTGTTCTGTCGATTCTCTGTCTCTATTAAGTTTCTAG
Organism: Nilaparvata lugens; assembly: GCF_014356525.2. Classification (NCBI taxonomy): domain Eukaryota; kingdom Metazoa; phylum Arthropoda; class Insecta; order Hemiptera; family Delphacidae; genus Nilaparvata; species Nilaparvata lugens. Next base: position 59,592,382 of record NC_052507.1, read on the forward strand.
AGCAATATTGTTTTTATAAAAATGGTCTCTGATATTATTTATGTACCTTCAAATACCTACCTTCTCTATCACGTTTCAATAACAAAATTGTTCTCGAATATTTATGAATTCGAAAAAGGCATCTGTACTACATGTGCTCTGTCTCTGCTATGCTTGTGTTCTGTCACTATCACCTTTGAACTACCATACAAATTTTTCCAAGTATAGTATCCACCAATGTACCTAGATGTAATACAATGTTTAATTGGTGCATTTGTATTTACTAATAGCCTAAACGTAAAAATAAAAAACGAGGCTATAAAGGTCGAAGCTACAGTAGATATATAAATAGGTCTACCTATAAATTTCCAAGCATTAATTGGTATCATCAAATTCATTACCGCCTTATTTAATCGAATACTATTTATTCATCATACGTGTATTAGTGTACCTATACATAGTGTATCCATTAATATTGTTTTATTTTTTCATGCTCTCTTATAGTCCATGTATTTCTGCTAAAAAGCAGAGATAGACTGTGTCACCATCCACTTTCTTTCCATTTTCTCCCAATAGCCTAGTTTCCACAAGCAATTTCCATCAAATACATAATAGAACATGCACCTTAGGAACGGTACATTACTCATTTTGATGCAAACATAATCTGAATTAACCTAACTGACATAGTGACACACTGCTATTTTTGCATGAGTCTGCTTTTGATTCAAGAAAGTTTAAGATAGAAATCAAAGGTCTGTAACTATCTAGTAACTACCTCTTCCAATTGATCATTTTGAATTCCATAACCACTTCTTCTATAACTGAACATCTTATTAAAAGATAACTACAAGTTATTGTAGGAAATATTATTTATTTTGAATTTTATGACTTATTCATTTACGTTTTCTACTGGGGGTATGTGCAAGAACTGTCAGTCTTTCCAAGTGTTCCAAGCTGGTCCACGTACCATACATAGAGAAAATGGAGATGGTCAAATATTTACATCCAAGCTTTGTTCTGATTGGAATTCTCTATCGGATATGAATAGGAGAAAAGCAAGGTACGGTAATATATCAGACAGAAATATCTGTAGCTTCAGTATCAATTTCATAATATAATTTATGATAAGAGTCTCTATCTTGTACTAGTTGAATAATTAACTCCAGTTTCAATGTAATGTATTCAATTTTCAAGAACGTGGATGTCGGGACGTTCGAGCGCTCTCTTTATGCACATACCCAATTGTCTAATAATTGCTACAGAAACTGTATGTGCTTTTCATTTCACAATCATAGAATCAACGAGTATAGAGATGTTATTCATGATAATTTTGATTTATTCTCTTGTTCTAAAATTCAAAGGGCAAGGAAATGTAAATAAAATCATCTCACAATTATTACTTATATGGTTTAGCAAAGATTTATTCTGGATTATAAAAGGTTCACTATCATCCAGGGTGAGCACTGCATTGATCACTAAAGAGGGATGCGTGTTGGCTTTAACAAACGTTGACGGCTGTCAACAAAAAGACACCAAACAGTGCTTAAAAGAGAGGGAGGTGACAAGATGAAGAGGGTGAAAAGACAAAAGAGGAAGAGGATGATAGAGAAAGAGCAAGGCTTATCACAGGATGCACTCTGTGGTTGAAAGGGGTGCAGAGAAAAAAATCACAAAGTTTTTTCTGGTAGCCTACACTGTTTAGCAGGTTTTATCTGTTCTACACATCATTGGAGCTGATGCTGGTAGGAAATGCTGTAATAATCCATCCGCATTACTTTGTAATCTTTGGGCTTGTAAGTTGGTATGTAATCCTTCTATCTGAGTGAACTGTGAAGGTCCTTTCACATAATATTCATCAGTAGGCTACAGTACACGATAAGAGTTTTTCTAAAAATATTATTTCAATTCAATCTTTGATCTTGAAAACTCTAATCAACTTCAGTAAATATCTGTTCAACTCCTTAAAGTTTTTCTACTGTGTTACAGATAGGATCTTCTTGGTTTTTCAATTAATCTATCAAAATTGGGAATTTAAATTATAAAGTTTATACCAGTTATATTATTCATTTCGAAGCGGAAATTGTTGTTGTTGAGCTTGAATATTTTACTTGACTGAATTTGGAAGTATAAGAGATATTAGGCTAAGCCTGGTTTTTTTTCATTCCGCTATTGTAATTTATGACTCAATATGTAGGCTTATTAATGAATAATAACGTAAATTCACTCTGTGGTTACAGTTTGGAGAAGATCTAATGAATGAATACGGTGAATATAGAGTTTACCACTACATGATAAGTAAAACATTATAACTTTTCAACAAAATGTGTTCTTTTGTTATGCAGGTTCTCATGAATTTGATATGTTATCAATTTATATTTACAGAAATAGATGTACAGTCATTATCTGTGCACTTTTTATAAATTATATTCACTGTGGCGTAGCCTGGGATGTTGTTGGGGGGTTTGAAGAAATATATTATATAGATAAGTAACCGTTATGTCAACGCAACCCCCCTCCCCAATAGGTATGATGGCCTCATATACATACCTCATATAAATTAATAAAAACAATATAAAAACTTGTTGTACTGTACCCTTTTATTAAAACATTTTAAAAACTTTAAAAAAATGTAACGACTAGTTTTTGAAAATGTTTTAATAAAAGGGTACAGTACAACAAGTTTTTATATTGTTTTTATTAATTTGAATAGAGTAGCCCATATAAGTGAAGTGATTTTATAACTCATATAGGTATGATAGGAAGTATAGTTTTCCTTCCAATTGCTTTCTCTTTTCAGGCCTTATAACTCTCCAACAATGCATAAAAAAATGCTAATCATAAGCACGGAATAAACATACCAGTGCTTCTCTAGTAGTGCTTCTCTACTCTGTGTCATAAGGTTAGTTAGTATATACTTATGCTTGTAAAGTTGAAGTTATAACTTTTTAGAGTATGGAATTTTCATTAATGTAATTTCCCTATGAAATTGAAGAGACTTGAAATGTTGTCGAAAAATCCACTCTATTTCAATAAAAAATATTATTGTGTGTGCTCACACATGCTCCTGTGAAATAAAAATTTTTTATTAAAAGAAAGTGGATTTTTTGACATTTCAAGTCACCCCAATTATGGAAAAGTTCCACAACATAAATATTCACGCTACAAACATTTCTCTATGACTTCCCAAACAGTTCTGAGTGCTAAGTCTCCAGTTCTGCAACAATAGATCAGTTGTTAAAAAAAATTAGCAAGAATCCTTCTGTTACAAACATGAAAGGAAGTAAAAGAGTTTGTAATTATGATTCAAGAATTGGAAATTTGGAACTCCTTTACATGTTTGGGGGGTTCAAGCCCCCCCCCCCCCCTATAGCCCATGACTTTATTGTTCAACAAATAAATAAACAAGGGATCCTACTGAATCCGTCTGAGGAAAGAGAGATTAATACCTCTTACATCACACTAGTAGGCCTACAACAGTGCTGACAAACAGATCAAAGTTTGAGCTTCAAGTCAGGGATTAACTCACACGTGCGGTCTGACACATGAACATGAGCAACCCACACCACACACACAAAAGGAGGACACACACGCACACACACGAGAAATAGAACACACATGAGATCACGCTCTAACTTACGCACAAGGAGGAACACACACTTACATACGCACACGTGCGTACAATCGATCAACGCGTGTTGAAAGAGAAAGGGCGTACGATCAGATAACAATCCATCTCCACTTGTAGATTTGGCTCCCATACAGACTCTGCCACGCGACCACAACAAAATGGTCAATTTTGCATCACAAGCAGAATGTTCAAACTTCGGATGCATTTTAAAAATTAATTGTCTTCCTTATTCATTATCTTTTACTTATTTGATACTTTATTTGCTTGTCATAAACGAGATGACTTCCCTGATCACCGCAACAAAAAATAATTATAGATGAGACTAGAGTTATACTCCAATTATTCTCAGAATAAGATTAGTTTCCTATTTAATTAATAATAGAAATGTGAAATATTTCGTTTATTTTTTATTTTGAAGCATCTGCATTTGGAAATCTACTTTTAGTAGAATGTACTAGTAGAATCTATTAGTAGAAATCTACTTTTAATCTACTCTAGGACTAGAACCCCTTGTGAAGTGAAAAACTGCAAGCCTTACGGTAGAACCTGTTTCGGACTATGTGTAACCTTATCTGAATCTGGGTGAGGAAAAGCACAAGGTTACCTTATTTTTTCTCTCCCTATCATGATAATAATAAATATTTTTATTTCCATGTTTGTATGATACAAATTTAGAAAAGTCAATGAACTAGCTAAATCATTATTTCATGATGGGTAGGCTATATCGTTCATCATTTTGATCATCATTGTATGTATGAAGGAATATGACATTTACGGAATCACCTTTAATATTTTTGTTGCAAGTATAATTTGACAATAGGTTTGATTGAGAATCCTATTCAAATCAGAAAACTACTTTTCTGTACCTTCAAATTCTGATCCGGCATCTTTAATCCGCTATATGGCAACGTTAGTAGACAGATGACCACCTTCCCATTACTAACTACTGCCTACTAACTTTGGTCATGTGGTACATGATTTCGATAGTACAGCATCTCAATAGAGAATGAATTTCGAGAATCGCATATCGATGTTTAGTTTGAAGCTGGCACCACCCAGTGAAGCATATTTTTCAAAATTGGTATCAAAAAATGTGCTCAGCACATTCTTCTGTAACACTTTCAAAAGACTTGCTTGATGGGTGGTGCCAGCTTTACGCTCAGCACTAATACTGCCAATGATCTCAAGGACAAGGAGATGAGCACATTTTTTTCAAAGGGCATATTATTCTGAGAGTACATTTTTGGTATAATTTACAAAAAATGTGCTCCACTGACTGCTGTCACGGAGAAAATTTATTATTGAAAATTAATTGTATAACAATCTCGCTATGGTATTCTGATGAATCAGGGAACTTTCTTGTAACAATGAAATAAAGTACAACAAAATTACAAAAAGAGAAATATTAATTTAATTATATTTGTCACAAGTACAATGTTTACAGAACAATTCACTAACAATAGATTATGATATATTATGTATCAATATATACAATTCGATACTGTACAAAACTATGTTGTTGACTTTTATGAATAAATAAATCCATCTATATTGTAATGGCTGATCTTTTTTTGTTTCGTTTTTATTGTGAACAAGTCCACTGATATGCAAAATGTCATTTACAATAGTTTTTGAGAGTTTCTCTTTGAGAGTTTTATGAAGGGTTCGAATGGAATTGTGGCATGACTTGATCCCAGAAGTTTGAATAAAACTATTGTATAATAATAAAATTGGTTAATCATTAACACATTTTTGAACTGTTATGAGTGAAGTGAAGACACACATTTTGAAAGTTGAGAAAAAAAATGAAGATCGTATCGACGTGTGTTTATTTAGCAACAAGAATATTTTATCGATATTGATGGTTTTATTGATAAATAATAGTTACTATAATAATAGAACTCACACAAGTAATAGATAATATAGAATAACGTTATACAATAATTATTAAACTTTTGGTAAAAATGAGAAGCACTTAAACACTCCTTTTCCATTATAAAAAATGGACAAAAGGTTCTCAAAGGGATCAAATCATACCATTCTTTCTGCAATCTAAATTGATATCATTTTTAATGGAACTTATACGTTGACAGTATGAAGAAAACAATTTCTAGTAATAATTCTTATAAATGTAAAATACACACATTTCATCAATAATTCATCACAACCTGACTCCTTCACTTGATGATTTCATAAAACGTGATTCTTGAAGCAATGATTAGGGCAGTGATTCAAAGCTGATATAGCCTATAATACGATTATTTGATAAGGTGTTATCAGTTTGTCACGGCAATGGAGAAAATTGTTTTATCAAAACAGTAATATTTGGGATCATCAAAGTAGATTCCTAAATGATGTTTCATTTTTTTACCTTGACAAAATAGAAACAAATATTTCGAATTAATTAATAATTTTTTGATTAGAAAGTATGATGTGGGATGCAATATTTCTTTTGAGGACAAAAATTCATTTGAGAGATCTTTGGACTGAGAAAATAAGAAAAAATAAACAATATTATTCAATGCAGTAGATAACTGAACATTGTATGCTTCAAAAGGAATGAGAGAAGCTACTTGAGCAAGAGAAGACAATTTCGAATATTCTTGATATGATTGTTGAAGAGTCCTAGAACTAATTACATTTCGAAATAAGACATATAGAACAATTCAACATAAATAACATGATAAATAGATAGTTTTCAGATTTGAAATTTATTATTTGAAAAAAATCTATTCATGGAATTGACTTTTATAACTGAAATCTAATTGGTCCATTTATACTCGTTAACAATCTTTATGATTCATTCTGCGTAACATAATAAAATACTTGAGTATGAGTGAATCATAACACAATTCATTCAATAAAACTAGGAAATATCGTGAGGAAAGGAAGATGGAAGTAAGATATATTTTTGTACTATATAAGCGTACAAACGCTTTATAAATTGACACTAAACTCTATTTTGTAACTTAATCACGAAATTATCGTATGCTAAGAATGGAATGGCCATTTTATTTACAATTTTACATTATTTACAATACTTCTTGGTATGAATATACCGGCTTTCTTTGGCTAATATAGGGTGTGATTATGTTTTGAAGTGGTGATAGAGATAATAAATATTTTTGAAAGAGAACACTCCCTATGTTGAAGTTGATAACTCAAATCTATATTGATGGTTCAAATGGTTGAAGGAGCATGGAATAAAAATCCAACTTTTTTTAATCGTTCATTATCCAAGAATCAGAAATTTTTCATAGGAAAATGGTTCAGGAATTGAAAATTCACTAACAACAACTAAACTTACTTTCAGGTATGTCTCATCTTTGAACCAATAATTGAACAATTTCCATAGAGCTACATAATTATTTCTGATGCCAAGTAATTCATTTCAACACATCACTTATTTATTATTCAACTCATCACATAAAAAAGGTTTAGAACATAAAGAAGAATCTTGAAAAACATTATATTCAATTGTTCATTCTCATTGTATTTCCAAAACCTTTCAAAAGATTTCAATCTGAATTCTCTTTCAATCCAGGAAGGAACAAGAATCCAGCATGAGTTTGTTGTGAGATGATTTGCCGAAAATTCCCCTTTGGAATTACCTTGCTTCCTAGTTTGATGTATTGTGTGTTCTTAAAAATTCATTCAATTTTGGATTCTAATCCTATTTTTATTTGGCATTCAGCATTAAAAAAACAGTAATAATCTATTAATGGATTCGGTAGGTTTTTTATGGTTGCCACTGTATTTCCAACATTTTTTGTGATTTTCATCCATTTTTTTCAAGTCTGTATGGAAAAATAAGAAATTTAAGAATGTCCATCCTAACATTACTTTCAACATTCCTCATGAAATCTTAAACCATTTTTTCAATTCAAGGAGAAAACAGCGATTCAGTGTTGGAAAGAGAGAACATATTCATCTCAATTCCAAATTTGAATCCATTTCACTGATTTCTATCCAATTTTTTTTGAATTCAAGAGAAAAATAGTGATTTAGTGTTCAATAAAGGGAAATACTGTATATCCATTTCCATACAAGACTGGAACCTATTCCACTTATTCCTATCCAAGTTCTCTACCCAATCTATCAATGGGTTCATCGTATAGTTGCTATTTCCAATATTTTATCAAATGAAATTTTCACCCATTTCTTTCAAAGGAAAAATAAGAAATCCAAGAATGTCATCAACATTACTTTCAACATGGGATCTTAAACCATTTTTCAAATTAAAGAAGGAAAGAGCAAGACAGCAGATGGTTGCTTACTTTGATAGTCCTATTCAAGATTTCTTATGAGACCTTGAACCATTCTTCAAATTCAAGAAGAAAACAGTAATTCAGTGTTGATTAAACGGAATATCCTTTTTCATACAAGACTTGAACCTGTTCCACTGATTTCTATCCTATGTTGTGTTTGAGTTCAAGACTGTGATAGTCATAGGGAGAGAAGCGGTTCTTCAAATTCAAGAAGAAAACAGTAATTCAGTGTTGAATAAAGGGAAATATATCCATTTTCATCCAAGACTTGAATCTATTTCACTGATTTCTATCCAATGTTGTGTTTGAGTTCAAGACTGTGATAGTCGTAGGGGGAGGAGCGGGCGTAGTTTCTTAGGTGTTGTCCAGTGGCATAGCTCGTAGCAGCAACTAGACTGTCCCGGAGTTATTTGGACGACCCGACCAGTGGACTGGCGCCGTACGCGGCCGCAGCCGACTGCGAATTGCACGTCGGCAGTGCGAACGGGTTCATGGTCGCGAACGGCGACGACACCAGGCTACCCACTCCTGAAACAGCAACCACAAATATTATGAAAACATTAAGTTATCAACAAATTTCACTATATATGCTACTACTTATCAACTTAATAGGAAAAAAGTATAAAAACTTACATTTGTGAAAAAATGATCAAGAATGAATTGAAAAACAAAGTTGAAAAATATAGCCTGTAGAATATACAAATTTATTATGTGATGTATTGATTGTAAATGTATTGATTTTTTGTGAAGTTATTCCATTTTGCAAAAATAAGGAATATAGCCTATGATTTATGTGTGTCATGATGAATATAGGATTCTTCTTATACAGGCACCTGTATTGACATATTATTGAAACATGTGTCAAGTCTAATGTGAACAAGTAGTATAAGAGAATATGTGGATAAAAGACTCGTTACAGTATGTATGAATATATCATCCAACAAAATCTAAAATAGGTTAAATTTTATGGAAAGATTGATACTGATAAACAAATTTTACAATATGTGCCAATGTAAATGTAAGTTGGTGAACAGAGAGGTGGACAAGAAGTCTGATTAGCTTAGTAAGCTTAGTAATGTGCACGAATATATTTCTTTAAAGTTGGAAAAATACTTGTAAAACAAGAAAAAATATGTAAAGGAGAAAAAATCAGATAAAATCAATGTTCGATGCAGCTCACGGTTAATGCTAATGTGAGAAAAGATTAATTATAAAAACAATAGGATATGAATAAAATAAAATTACATCCTTCTCAATGCAAAATTTCTTGTCTCTTAGTTTTGGAAAGGAAATTGGACTTTAATTATTCTTGAGACTGAAATTTAAAATATCTTTTGGGAATTTTACTGTTTATAACATTTGAGAGAAGAGAAGTTTTTGGCTAAGCGTGTTGTTCTTCCTCAGTTAATGCTCTGTGATTTGTAATTGTATTGATTGTAAATATATTGATTTTTGTGAAGTTATTCCATTTTGCAAAAATAAGGAATATAGCCTATGATTTATGTGTGTCATGATGAATATAGGTTTCTTCTTATACAGGCACCTTTATTGATATATTATTGAAACATGTGTCAAGTTTTATATGAACAAGTGGTATAAAAGAATATGCGGATAGAATACTCGTTACAGTATGTATGAATATATTGTCCAACAAGTACTAAAATAGGTAAACTTTTATGAAAAGATTGATACTGATAAACAAATTTTACAATATGTGCCAATACCTCTTTAAGGGGGAAACGAGAAAGGATTAAGTAAATTTGAGTTGGTAAACAGATATTTGGACAAGAAGTCTGATTAGCTTAGTAAGCTTAGTAATGTGCACGAATATATTTCTTTGAAGTTGGAAAAATACTTGTAAAACAAGAAAAAATATGTAAAGGAGAAAAAATCAGATAAAATCAATGTTCGATGCAGCTCACGGTTAATGCTAATGTGAGAAAAGATTAATTATAAAAACAATAGGATATGAATAAAATAAAATTACATCCTTCTCAATGCAAAATTTCTTGTCTCTTAGTTTTGGAAAGGAAATTGGACTTTAATTATTCTTGAGACTGAAATTTAAAATATCTTTTGGGAATTTTACTGTTTATGAAATTTGAGAGAAGAGAAGTTTTTGGCTAAACGTGTTGTTCTTCCTCAGTTAATGCTCTGTGATTTGTAATTGTATTGATTGTAAATATATTGATTTTTGTGAAGTTATTCCATTTTGCAAAAATAAGGAATATAGCCTATGATTTGTGTCATGATGAATATAGGTTTCTTCTTATACAGGCACCTTTATTGATATATTATTGAAACATGTGTCAAGTTTTATATGAACAAGTGGTATAAGAGAATATGTGGATAAAAGACTCGTTACAGTATGTATGAATATATTGTCCAACAAGTACTAAAATAGGTAAACTTTTATGAAAAGATTGATACTGATAAACAAATTTTACAATATGTGCCAATGTAAATGTAAGTTGGTGAACAGAGAGGTGGACAAGAAGTCTGATTAGCTTAGTAAGCTTAGTAATGTGCACGAATATATTTCTTTAAAGTTGGAAAAATACTTGTAAAACAAGAAAAAATATGTAAAGGAGAAAAAATCAGATAAAATCAATGTTCGATGCAGCTCACGGTTAATGCTAATGTGAGAAAAGATTAATTATAAAAACAATAGGATATGAATAAAATAAAATTACATCCTTCTCAATGCAAAATTTCTTGTCTCTTAGTTTTGGAAAGGAAATTGGACTTTAATTATTCTTGAGACTGAAATTTAAAATATCTTTTGGGAATTTTACTGTTTATAACATTTGAGAGAAGAGAAGTTTTTGGCTAAGCGTGTTGTTCTTCCTCAGTTAATGCTCTGTGATTTGTAATTGTATTGATAAATTAATATTTCAATAAAATGAGATGATTGAGAAGTACCTGTAGGTGATAAATTAACAAATGGAGAGGTCTGATCAGGCAAGGTACCGTATCTATTCGCACATTGTGGCTTATTATCCTTTCTCAGAAGACAAGGAAAAATGGAATATTTCCATATCAAAAGAATGAGTTTCACTTGATGAAAATGAAACCAGCACATTCTACTCTAGTATTCTACTCGTTTCTATAAAACGTCTCTACAAAACTCCTGTGATTTCCAAAGTATTATATACGGCAGGTATTTCTGACGCGTTTTTGAATAAACTCAGACTATGAAAACCTATCGTAAATGTGAACAAATTTATTAAGTTTTGTAATTGAGTCTCAAAGTGACTACTTACTAGGACAATTACCCTGCTTTATTAAATTTGTTACAATTTTCAATTCGTTTCAATAATATTTCCTTATTCGCAATTTGCTTTTTTTATATTTCCGGGGAGAAATGATTGTTGTTTCCCTGTATTGTATTTCGTCTAGTTTATGAAATAGCATCATAGTTACCTTTTTTTGAAAAGTTTTTGATATAAAATAACAGATTAGAAACACAAATTTATGAACTATTTTCGATGTTTTACATCATCTTTAAGTTTTAAAAATGAATTAAAAAAAATTAAATTTCAAATTCCTCTAGTTTATGATATGTCATTATATGGCCACCAATTCGTTTTTCAGTAGGCTATTTCTGTCCTAGTGTGTAATCAGTGATTTTGTTTTGTATTTGCTCCAATTATCACTTTAATTTTTAATTGCGCAACTAATGAGATGAAATTGTTTTCAATATTTCTGTCCTAGAATAACGACTTCGCTGTTATATTTCTTCAATTATCAATTTGGTACCTTTTGTTCAACAGTGTACAGCTAAATGGTTCCAGGGAGAGGAATGCGCATGCGCGGTGTGTTGTTGAGGTGAACTGCGTCCTACAGGAAGGAATGCGCTTTTCTCTTTGCACGTCGCTCGACTGTAGGGACTCTCACAGTGAAAAACTAAAATAAACCAAAATAAAATAAATCCTTCTTCTGATAGAATAGAAACAAATCATAAAACAATAATTATAAACATAAACGATAGAGTAGTAGAGTATTATGGATAGATCAAGAGGTATAAGGTCTAAATTCACTATGCATGTTTATGCACGACGTATGAACAACTTCGAAAATGCTAAATGTATAAAAATGTTTATAATTAAATAAGTATGGTTTTGATTCTTGAACCTATTTCTGTCCTAGTGTGTAATCAGTGATTTTGTTTTGTATTTGCTCCAATTATCACTTTAATTTTGAATTGCGCAATGATCCATTATTAATAATCTTGATCCATTACAAGAGATTATCATAACGCAGATAACGGTATTCGTCAAATTAGATTTCATTTTGGAGAGAAAACGTATTTCTATAGATAAAATTTTAGTAACCAAGGACTAATTGTAATATTTTATTGATTCTCCACATTCGAGAACTAAAGGAATGAAAGTTCCAAAAGTATCACACTCAGTCTGCTGATAACTTGTACAATGACAATATTGTATATTGTCATAAACTAATCTATAATTTATCATGAGGACAATGTATATTTTTGAATAATTTTATCGTTGTAAAAGAATCTAATGTAATTTGATAAATTACACATGTAAAATGTATAGAATAAGTAGTAGAGTATGAGATAGATATTTTATTGAAGGAATCTATTGAAAAAAATGAATGAAGTAGATGAAAACAAAAAGGAATAAATTATAACATAATACAGTAAGTACTATAAATAAACATATTATACCTATTTTAGCAACTTACTAGATGACGAATTGAACAGGCCCGGCGACCCCATGTTGGTTAGCTGCGAGCTGACCGGCGGTGGTGGGGGGGCGGTTCCCCCTGTACTATAGTTGCCGCCTCCGTTCATAGTGGTGTAGTTGCCGCCACTTGCCGCCCCACCGCCTGGGTTACCGCCTCCTCCACCTCCGCCGCCCCCGTTGGACGAGTGTGGAGTGGAGGCCGACGAGCCGTAACCGGCTCCCGCACGCGGGGACACGCTTGAACTCTGGCCACGGTTGTAGTCTTCTGCGAAACGACAATAACTCAAATTGAATTTTATCAATTTAAATTCATAATATTTACATCTCAAGCAATGAGATATCAAGAACACACAGCTCAGTTCGGTGGAAAATTTAATCAACTATAAAATCTGGAAAAGTAAACTATACATTTTCATTAAACTGTTTTTGATGTGGAAAACACAATAGTATATTTTGCACCTAGGGCCGAAAATGAGACTTTTCTGGCTCGAAATCGGTTTTCAAGTCCGAGGCCGTAGGCCGAGGACTAGAAAAAATTGAGAGCCGGAAAAACATTTTTGCCCATGGTGAGAACGTTATTTTTCGCCACACAGAAAAATAAACAATATACATATGAGCATAATTGTCTATTATAAGCACTTCCAAAAGCAAAAGTGGAAGGTCATAGCTCTAGCAAATCTGAGGTAATCTGAATATCAAGAAATTGTACAAGTATTTTTATTTTTTATCATGATTTATCTAAAAGCTTATGTAAGAGGTTGAGTTTATACTTTTTATTCTTTCAAATGACAATAAGATGATATTATTATAAATGTTTTAATTATTGAATGATAAACACAAATAATGAAAAGTTTTTGATCAGCTGTTTTAGCACACTTGAAATTTGGCCAATCTGAATGTCAACGGAAGTTTAGGTTAGAAGTTCTATCCTACTCTGAAAATCGAATTATTTGAATAGTTTATAATATATATCTTATCTGTATTTTATTCATCCAAATAAAATGATAGTATATTATTGCAGAATACTTTATTGAATTCTAGAAGCATAAAATGATTCCGTTTATCCACCATGTTCCGTGATAAACGCTGTAACTAGGAGGTTTGAGGTTAGATTCTATTATACTCTGAAAATTGAATTTGAATAGTTTATAATATCTCATTTGTATTCCATTCATCCAAATAAAATTATAGTATCTTATTGCAAAAACTTTATTCAATTCTAGAAGCATAAACTGATACCGTTTCATAAACTATTTTGTAAACACGTTCACATCAAATCAGAATCAGCTGACTTCAAGGTTATTTTACAGCCCTAGGGCCGTAAAAATTTTTACCGGCCTGGTCAGAAAACAATCACTTTCGGTCTCCATATGATGCAAGTAAACCAGCTCATTACATCCAAGTGGGGCGAAATAGTATATTTCGCACCTAGGGCCGAAAATGAGATATTTCCGGCTCGAAATCGGTTTTTAAGTCCGAGGCCGTAGGCCGAGGACTAGAAAAGATTGAGAGCCGGAAATACATTTTTGCCCATGGTGCGAACGCTATTTTTCGCCACACCCAAAAAAATTTCCCAATATATAAGAAATTGAAAAAAATAAATAAAATTCAAACAGCCTATTTTGATAGTTTGAATCTTGGTTATGACAACTTTTACTGTCAATTAATTTCAATATTACTAATTAATAATTTACAATAATGACCATATTTTTATACTATTAATATTAGGCGCGAGCTTTGCGCCCAGTGCAATATCATGGATAGATGGATGAATAGAATTTTCATTACTATTTTGAAATAATGTGATGCAAAAATTAATATAATTGCATATTTCACAGTTTTGTCTCAAAATATATCTAAAAAATTGATTGAAATTTAAATTACGGTAACTAATATAAAAAAATAGGTAATAAAAGTCGAAATTCATCGACAAAAAAAAGTCATTGACCGAGATTCGAACCTAGATCATGTTTGTTATTCACTGAGCTTTGAGTTCTGACTGATGTATTACGCCTTTATGCTCTCGGCCATTCCGTGCTGTTGAACGTTGGGGCCTGACTGATAACCCTTAGCATACACGTAATACTGTAATACTAGACTTCTAAAAAAGTTTACTTCACTCCTAAAAAGCGTACCGTACAACAGACTTTGGCTCATGACTTATTATTATTAAAATTAATATTATTATCTGTCTCACAATAAAATTTTCACTCTGAATTAAGTCAGATAACGTAGGCTATGTAGGCTACTATAATAATAGAGTATAGCGCAAATTTGAAGCCGGTTTGCTGGCATTTTCACAACAAAATATTGCTCTGAAAATAGTTAAATCATAGAGAAAACATTCGAAGATTCAATCTTGAGTGGGCCTAATGTTTTCTCTATATGGTTTAATATTGAAGAAAAATTATCTAAAAGTTTTAATAATGAATTACGGAAAAATTACTAGGAATTTTTCAGTCAAGGCTGAGTTTCACCAGTAGGCTTACCTTAAACTTCAGATCTGTGCTGTATTTGCTTATTATTATTGTTGATTGTATTGCATTAAGAAGTGGAATTCGATAATAAAAAAGAAACAATTATTACTCTACCTCACTTTTGAATATTGATATAATTATTGTACTTTGAATTCAAATTCGATTCTTCACTTTTAAATACTTGCGATACGTACCTTTCTGACAATGGACAATGTAGCCAACATTATATTGTTGAGGCTATGGAGATATATTATCGTATTCTATTGTTTGATATCAAAAACACAATAATAAATATTAAATTATGAAACAGTAATTTATAAAATATATTATTATAGACATAAAACCGCGATTCACGATACATAATTATATAGATTATTACAGTCATTATGAGATTATCTCTCTATGATTTTTGTGAGATCGGACACGATCAGCTGTTATTCAAGGTCATTTTACAGCCCTAGGGCCGTAAAGTTTTACCGGCCTGGTCGGAAAACAATCACTTTCGGCCTCCATATGACGCACGTAAACCAGCTCATTACATCCAAGAGTGGCGAAAAAGTTGTTTCCTTGGACATAACGTTCACTAGAAATTTGATTAACTGAATCTCATATTGATTTTCTATTAGCAATGGGAAATACACAACTGTGAAAGATTTTTGAAGTTCTCAAAAAGTTGGCTAAGCTGTTTCAGACAAAATTCTTGTAAGTTTCATGCTTGGACTACTATTCCAATGATAAAAGTGTGTATTATGATACGATATGATACGATGTGTATATAATTACGATTTATGAGGGTGGTACTGAATTTGATGATTTGAATTGTCTCCTTTATCCTGGGCTAGAAATCACAGAACATATTATGTGATACTGAAACTTTTTATCGAGTTAAAGACCTACTGATGAAAGTAATATTCATGTCATTTCCTTTCATGAGAATAACTTTTGATATTGTAGAGGTGGAACTTATTACTTATCCACCAAATTTCTTAATTATGTCATAGATTTGAACGATACAAACAGCATTTAATTAAAAATTACTAGGATTTCCACTTTCAAGATGGCGTGATTTTACTAGACTACGTACTTTTTCAACGGTGCTATTGCTAGAATTACTTGATACCGTATTTTATGTGAGAATCAGTTTCCAACTTGAATACTATTGATGGGGATTCTTATGAAATTCGCAGATAATTTTAATAAAATTGCTCAATGCATCAGCAGTATCAATATTAGAATTTAGAGTATAGATTTTTCAATTTGTCATGTTTCCAGTTGTTGTATAGAAGCAGCTGAACATTTCTTTTAAAAGGGACATTAGATGATAGCTATAATTGGGGATCCTATTCGAATAAAAATAACTGATATTCTGTCGCATCAAAACCGCACCGATTTCTGAAACCGTTCAAAAGTTATTCTCATTCAAAGATAAATCATCCATCTACCCATCATCTTTACTATAATAATGGAAAGAGCTGGCTCATACAAGTACGTGATGTAGGAAAATTATGTTTGACAAATTATCACGTCTGAACTACTGGACTGATTGATTTGAAATTTTGCATAAAGATTCTTCATTAACCGAGGATGGTTATAGGCCTATTTTCAAATTTCGAATTTTTTATAACGTCAAGTTTTCATTTTGCAAAGTTTTAAAATAGGCCCTTGCGAAGCTCGGGTTACCTACTAGTACTAAATAATATTTACATATCAAAAAAAGGGTTTTGATGGTAAAAAACGTGAAAATTCAACACTAAATATCTTAAAATCCGTAAGATATGTCGCCTTTACGGAAAATTGAGTAGGAAAAAGCTTAATGTGGTTGTAAAACGTCACGCTAGATAGCGCTGGTAGTAAACATGGTACGAGCCACATGATACTGTATCATTCGACATGCAACAGAATGCAATGTTTCTTGGTTTTTCTTGAAGTCTCCTGTATCATTGTTCATTTATGAGGCCATCATGAATTTTGGACCATGCTATGTGTAATGAGAGTATGCATTACGTTAATGACAACACGATTGATTATAATAATGATGACGATGACGAATTCCTAACTCATGATAGCTCTTGACAATTAGCTTTTGATGTTAGCATTTTTAATACACCAACCCCAACAGCCAATAGCCGCTTTCATACTCGCCGACACGACATACAGACAGGATTTACTTTGATGGACAGTATAAGAGGAGGCTGCGGTTTATAACTGCGCAAGGTCTACTGTTCACAGAACTACTAGTAGTGAATAAATCAAAATTCGGGGAAGAAACAGTTTTGGACTGTGCCTGTTAGTCCTTCCCCAATCATTTTAAAGAATTGTGTTCTGTTTATCAATGAATGAATAACGATCAAAGCTCGGTGCACCGATACTAAATATGATAATGGTAATTACTGGAACCATCAGAAGTGTAACCGAATAAATGTACAAATTCATAATGATCCTCCAATAAAATAATAATTTTGCTCATTAATAATCAATGTTCAATTTTAATTAGGTTCCCTTTTCAGTGACTGTTTCTTTTTTGAATAAAATAATAATTTTGGTCATCAATAATCAATGTTCAATTTTAATTAGGTTCCCTTTTCAGTGACTGTTTCTCTTTAGGACTGTTTCTTTATAGTAAAGATGATGGATAGATGGATGATTTATCTTTGAATGAGAATAACTGTGCTGCCACCAAAATGCATTCGTAGTGTTGCTAGCAAGCAATAATGTACCAGAATTATTGTACGATATTTTTTCACTGTATTTACACAAGCAGTAATGTACCAGAATTATTGTATGATATTTTCTCTGTATTTACACTACATTCTAAGATCACAAATAAATATAAGGATGCTTTATTAAGTAAAATTAAGGTACCCTAATTTCCAAATTTCTATACGTTTCAATGTCCCCTGAGTCCAAAAAAGTGGTTTTTGAGTATTGGTGTGTGTGTGTGTGTGTGTGTGTGTGTGTGTGTGTGTGTGTGTGTACACGATATCTCATCTCCCAATTAAAGGAATGACTTGAAATTTGGAACTTAAGGTCCTCACACTATGAGGATTCGACACGAACAATTTCGATCAAATGCAATTCAAAATGGCGAAAATGTTGTCAAAAACAGTGTTTTTCGCGATTTTCTCGAATACGGCTTTAACGATTTTGATTAAATTTATACCTAAAATAGTGACTGGAAATCTCTATCAACTGCCACACGTCGTCCCATATCTGTAAAAAATCAGGAGCTCCACCCCATCTATGCGAAGTTTGATTTCAGATTACCTATTATCAGGCTTCGGATACAATTTAAACAAAAAATTTCAAGTGGGAAAGATTGAGCATGAAAATCGCTACAATTAATGTTCAGTAGCTTTTCACCTAAAATTGAAAATAAGCTCAAAATTCGAGAAATTATTCAATTGCAAACTGTTGGCAACTGTTGATTCTATTAAATCATAATTGTTGGTAACTGTTGATTCTATTAAATCATTCACTATGAAGAGATAGCAGACTTCGTGTGTCAAAACCTTTTATGTCCTGTCACCAGCTGGCTCAGATCTTTGAGTAGTAGACTTGAGATGCGCGGGAACACTAGCGTCAGGTGATCAATTTTCATAACGGCAAGGAAAGTTGTGTGAGTGCGCCACACCAGACTTTTGTTCATACATCAGTAAATGGATGAATGGATAAATGAATAGCCTGTTACTAATAATACCAACCTTCACCCCACTGGCCCGTTCCATTCTCCTGTACACTGACAGCCAGCTGCCCGGTGTATGTGTTGAAGCCAGCTGACATGCCCTGATTGGCAATGGCCGACGGCGGCGAGCGAGGCGCCCCTAACGACAGCTGATTGTTACGCGGCATACTGTACAGTGCCTCCGCCAAGTCGGCGGCTCGTTTCAGGATTATTTCCTAACAAATCAAAAAATCATCACCATCAATATATTTTGTGCTGTACTTTTGATTCAAGATAATAAATAATGGACTCAAACTTTATCCAACTGTTCATGTACCAGCCTTGCTTAATTCATCAAAACATTTAACAAGTGTACAGATTTTTGATGCATCTTGTTTCCACATGAGGTTACTGACCTATTTTTGCATTTCATACTGCATCAAAATTGGATAAAATATAATCTATCTGTATTAAATACAATAATACAATGAATTCTTTATTGTGCATGAGAAATAAATATCAAGTTTCAAATTCACCACATTACCCAACAAGGAATTTGCGGATATATGGATGAATATTAACCGCAATGTCACATAATACTTACTGTGTCTATTAAATCCAACCGCAAAAGAATAACGTCGATATTGATTTTTATATTGGTTCTCCAGGTGATTACACCATTGGCACTCCTTTGATTACATAATTCCTGGCTCCTGATTCAGATAACGCACCTTACAATTTATTTATTTATTTACAATGCAAATAACACTAATGTAATAACACTGAAAGATAAAATAATAAGGTAGTACTTGTGCTATTTTTCTTCCAAATTCAAAGGTGACAAAGTCCAAGATAAGGTTAGAAGTTCACGTGTACAATTTTTATAAAATTTTGGTCCAAAATAAACATTAAAACTATACATTTTGAATTTAGATGGCTTAAATTGATAAATTAATCAGAATTAGAAATATTCCACTCAATTACCACTTTTAACGAATAATATTGAGTTATTTAAGAAATTTGGAACTATTCATGAAACACAAACTCGTAAACACCTAATGTATTGAAATCATATCTAATTCTACAACTTATTTATTTACACATTGGAAATAATTAGAATGATCTTAGTGAATTGAATTTAGTAAACTATTAATCACCAAGTATATACAGTCCAATTAGACCACTACTGTTTGGAAGGAATGTATCAGTCTATGTTTCACTATAGAAGAAAACAATTTACTAACCTTTGGTAACTTTTCGGGATCGCCAGGATGCCGGGGTATGAGTTTTTGTAACCTTTGAAAGCCGTAGTCTATCGTTGGCTCGTTCAGGGCTGCAAGACGAGAGAACAAATCATAGTAGTTATTACCGTTAGACAGGAAAATTGACAAAGAAGAGAAAAAACTGTCTCAATAATCACTGTTAGGAGTCTGCGAACAGACTGAGTCGCTTTTATGCTATGTTGCAGTATTGAAATTATATTGGAAGGGGCAATGTATGCAATATGCAACACACCAAGCACACGATAGCCCATCCTCCTCATTGAAGAACAACGTAGAATTAATTATATATCTTTTATATCTTTAACCATTATTTAGGAATGGAGAATGCCAAGTTGCAGTCTCGTTAACCTTCAAATTATCACTATTCAATAATTCAAAAAACTGAATCAATATTCACATAATTCATAAACCATATTCACAAACTCTCTGTGGCAGAATACAGTCAATTTATTAATTGGTTATTCACAATCGCAGTGTATGTTCAGTATATCTGTAAAATGTCCATTCATAATAATTACGATACAATTCAGCCATCCCGATCATTCTCCTAATAAACATAAATTTAAAAAGGTTTTCTTCATGAATATAAATAAACTACCTCAACCACATTGTTTGAACGAAGGCCAAATATGTGTCGTGATTTCATGTGATGAATCTAAGCATCAAAGATCTAAATTATATTTGAAACATTGATTATTGTATTCAAATGAACTATTTATGAAGTCAACAGCATTCGCAAGAGAATTTATGTATTTGATGATAACAAACTTGCGAAATATTTAAAAATAAATTATCGATTACTCACAGACATAGACAAATCGACCAGGAGCTCCTTTGCAAAACTGTTTCGACTTGTAGGATAAGGTGACTTCGACAACACCAGGTATGTGTCGCGGCGGTGTTTGTACTCTAATCGCATGTGATGTTATTAACTGAAAATCAGGAATAAAGAATATTTTATGGATAAAGTAAAATACAATTGATAAATACAGAACAAAACATACAACGGTAAAAATAAGGAATTCGATATTCGATTATAATACAAGTATTTAATCATTACTAATAATTTTAGCTATTGACCATTAATAGCTACTAAGAATAAGCACGGAGAGAGTATTTCCACTTTCCACTATTCAAAAAATTTATTCCAAATCCAAAAATACTCTCACTAATAATTCAGAATTCAATGAGTAAGAATTCAAAAATAAATTAGAATTAATTATCAAGGTAGTGGAATAGTAAGAGATTATACTATGTTATGATAGAGATATCTTTCAGAAGCATAATATAAAAATACATTATTGTTAGTCTGGATTGAATCATCATTCAATAATATTATGATATTATTATTATTATTGGATACAATAAAAATATAGTAAAGCCTTATTTCTATATATTACTATTAGCAATAATAACAATATAGTTGAGCTAATTTGATGTATACCAATAGTAACAATATCGTAGAGCTATTTGCTATTCCGTTGTTCCTGACTATCAGATTCTCAGGAGCAACTCTGACACAGATATAATGATAAAAAAGATTTGCAGTGGAATAAGTATAAGAGTAAGTACAGTGGAAGTCAATCATGGCTTTGGTATTGTGGGACACCCACAAACTGGGAGGAGTTTCACAGCAACCAATGAATTTGCTCGAAACTGGTTTATCTAAAACAAACTGTCGACAACTTTTGATGAATTTATTATTTGGTCTTCTCATGTTACCAAATTATTGTGAAATCTCTAATGAATATGATCATTCACTTTTCAGATGAATGTTGAATAAATATTTTGAAATAGATTCGATTTCGATCTTCTCACATTCATTTTTGTATTTAAATATTCAGAAATTTCAAATATGATTCATCTTTTGAAATTTTAAAGATAAATATTATTATTTATTTAGATCATGGACGAAGTTGATTATTTCAAATTCACTCACCTCACTCCAAACAAGCATGGTGCCGAAAACAACTTGTAGACCGTCGAAGAAGTTGTCTCCAATGATGATAACCGTAGAACCACCACTCGTCCATCCTTCGCTGGGGCTTATCGCTTTTATACAGGGTGTCGCCACAGGTAGAGGTGGGTACAGGCCTACAAAACAACAATAATTATGATGCCAAATTATTATGAGACAAAAAAAAATTGTGTTCACAATAGATAAGAATTATCCTACTTCATTAAGTAATGCTATGATGGTCAAATGATACTGTCTGATGTTTTGTTTCACAATACTTATAATTGATTTTGTAATACTTATGATAAGTTCATACGAACGAGAAAAAACCCCGATATTTTTGAAATAAAAAATTTTATGTCATTGTGGAAGAAGATTAAGGAGTGACAGAGTGATCCAAGAAAAGATATCAGCGCTAAGCCTAGATAGAGCAGACAAACTTGTCATGAATTCTGAGGTTAACCCTCATTGAACCCTTCTCTGAAATTTTTTTTATGTGCCGGTTGCACAAGAGCCGGTGGAATTTCAATTGTGATTAATTCCAAGAGAACCAATCGGAGAAGCTTTCTTTTTGAAAAAAACCTTCTCTGATTGGTTCCGTGGAATTAATCACGATTAAAATCCAACCGTCTTTTGTGCGACCGCGGGCCTATGACTTCAATAATAAACACTCCCCATCAAATCTGTTTCCATTCGATTTCATTCATTTCCGTTTCTTGAATGCATTGAATCCTATAGAAAGCCATCAAAAAAATTCTCGACAATGTGTTCACCGAAGTGGATTTCTATATTTTATTGGAGTGATGCTCCAATACATCATACGCCACATATTGTTGGAGTCTATCTGACCAAAAATCAATAGAAACCAGAGAAAACACAACCAGCTCTCGTGACTATGAAATAGGTGGCTCGACATTGAAGTGCCAATAAAAAATGCTCTCAAATAACGTTATATCGAAATGACAATTTCGTTAAAAGGTTTCGGCTTGTAGCTACCACGACACAGAAAAAATCCAGTCAATTTGTTTCGCATCTTTATGATCTGATTTCTTGAAAGTTTGCGAAATGAGAGGAGAGAGGTCGAGCGCAATAACAAGAAGATGGAAAGAGAAAGAGAGTGTGAGGAGGAGAAGAAGAAGGGGAGAATGACGGACGAGAGAAGATTGGAGTGAGCTGTTTTGTGTGCTTTCGACCAGAAAATCATCCCGACAAAGATGGAGAGATGGAAAACCGGCACCACCAATTATTCTCCCTTTTCTTGCTTCAATCATTTCTCCCCCTTCTCTTTCTTTCCCTTCTCTATCTTCTCCTTCCCTTCTGTCCCTTCCTTATGCGGCATTTTCCATACACTTACACCGCGCTCAGTACATGGTACAAGCAATAGCAAACGTAAACGAATCCCTCCTAAACTTTTCTCTTGTCTCTCACTTCTCCCTGCTTTCCCTCACTCTCATTCGGGGATCCATCCCTTTTGCTTTCCCTTCTACACACACAAAATGGAAGCGGCTATGAGGGTGACACCATAGGACCTTAATGTCAGACCAAATAGAGTAATATACAGCGTATAATAATTAGTGGTGGAAACCTCAGCTACGTATGATAAGGTGAGGAATTTTCATCTTATTGAGTTTGTAGAGCTGAATGGATGTTACGTATACAATATTAGAACACAGTAGATGATAATGGAGATGAACATTGTTGGAAATGATGTTTCAGTATTGAAGTGTGGAGTGCTTTATTCAAAATCTATGATAAATAACAAGAAATTGAATCAATTTTGAGTTCTTGGTAATAAGGATTAACAGTACAATCCAAATAATTTGACCACTGTCAGCGCAGAATATTTATTTAGAGAGCTCAATATGCTCTTCTATACCTATACATACTGCAAACTTTCAGGAACTGCACTATACCACATTGCTGATGTGTACATCATTATTGGTTTTTATACTTAAAATTATTTGGTTGGTCCTCAGACCACACTAGTCAAAACAACAGATTTTTATGTCCGGCTGGTGTTTCACTCAAGAAATAATGTGTGGATGAGTATTATCCCTTTTTGATTATTTTGTAGGCCTGACTCTCGTTTACTCATTTATGCTTCCAATTTAGTTTGTTCAGAAGAATCAAATTTTATTTTGAGTCATCCATTTATTTGATTTTCATTCCATTATTCGATTGGCCCTCAGGCTTGTATTACACTGGAAACAGCAGTCTAGACACCAAATCTCTATGTCCGGCTGGTGTTTCACTTAGAAAATGATGTGTTATTGAGTTTTATCTCTTATTAATTATTCAGTAGGCCTGACTTTGGTTTTCTCCGTAATGCTCCCAGTTCAGTTTGGTGAGAGAAAATGGAATCTCAAATTTCTATTTTGAGTCATCCATTTATTGAATATATTCATTCCATTATTCCCAAGTTATGCTCCTAGTTTAATTTGCTATGAAAAGTATCGAATCTTCATTTGAGAAATCCATTCATTCCACTTCTAATTGAGATGAATCAAATATTGATAAAGAGGTAGAGTAAATATCACTGCCATTGAACGTCTCCTAATGAAGTAGTGATTCATTATATTCGGTTTCGTTCAGTATGAAAAAAGTATGAAAATACGAGAATACAACCTCCCCTACTACTTCCCCACCATCCCCTTCAACCCTCCTACGACAGACTTCCACGAATTTCCCACGCCAGTGGCGAAAGACAAATCAGTTTTTCATAAAGAGGTGTGAAAACGCGCGAAAGAGCCCTTCAACCTTTCAGGCTTACTCTACAGTCCTCAGACTTACTCCACAGACCTCACTCTGTCTCACTCAGATGTCCGATGATAATATCGACGATGAGGTAAATGTACGTGAGTGTGAGTGAGTGAGTGAGTGAGTCTCAAGGGACCGGTTCGTATACAGGTGAAACTCTGCGAAGTGGCATCAGTAGGAGTGAGTGAGGCAAAATGCTTGCAGCAGAGTGAGGCAGACAACATGCCTCACTGAGAAGCGGTGTGAGGACGGGTCTGGTTGTGTGGTATGCATACTGATGAGACAACACCAAGCTGTATGCTACTGTGTTGTTGCAGTGGCTAAGGATGATTTGCTCTATCCTACCACTTATAGATACACATGTAGGTCTATTTCTTGTGTAGTCACGAGGGAAAAAGCCTGAAGTATCAGCTAGGTAATGGTAGCCGATTCTTTTTCGACTAAATAATCTATACATTGTTGTTGGGGCTTGAACTTATCTACTCGGTACTACTACTCGAATATTTTGACACACATTAATATTTCAACACCCAAATTTATTGAATTTATACATGAATGATATATATTATTCATATTGTACTCAGGAATGAAGATGCAATTTGTAATGGGCTTTAAGAATAGTATTGAAAGTCGAATTGATGGAATAAGAGGAGTATGTTGGTGAAATAAATGTTGATGAGATGGCGAAAAAATTGATTAGTGAATCCACATCTCGATAATATCAAGAATAAGGAAGCAATATATATGATCTTGATAGAAATTACGGAACAGTTAGGATTTTCTAGGATAGTGATGCATTTTTATAGCAAGATGATAGAGAGATTGCTTACATGAGCTGATAGGTTAGGCAGACAAATCGTCTGCCTGGGAAGTGAGAAATGAATATGGAGGAAGAAACAATAGGGATCGGTAAGAGTGAGCAGAAAGAGAAACGAGCAAAATAAGAGGAAGAGCGGAAGAAAGAGATGAAGAAAAGGAAGTCACTGTTGGATGTAATCTCATTCGTTCGCCTATAACGGTGGCAACCTATCCTCGACGATAAATTATATTTATGTTTATGCATTTAAGGTGCTCTGCTCTTCTCTGCACTGCTATACTATGCTACGGCTGTGAGCAATAAAAATTTCTTGAGAGGCAGAGGTAACGACGTAGTATGTGAAGTCGAAGAAGAACAGAAAGAAGAAGTGAGAGGAGAAGAGAAGAAGAAGGAAATAGTGGAGGAAAAAGATTGCTGGATCAAGGATGAAGAAGTCATAGAGATGAAAAAATGGAAGTCGACGAAGCTGATGTGGAGAAGAATAATAAATGAAAAATTCCCTGAGTAGTGAATGAATCATATGAGTTTGGATACGAATAGAATAAATTAAAAAGATGAAGGAGAACAGACAGTGGAGGAAAATAAATTAATGATGAAAACTAAATCAATATAGAGAAAAAAAGAGAATTAGAACAGAGAGCAGAGAACATAAATAGAGAGTCAGATGGGGTATTTGATTCACTGGTAGGGAATAAAGTGTGAGGATCTATGTGTGAGTTGATATAGCTTGCAGAAGGTAGAGTCGAAAACTGGATAGGTTATGTATGTAGTTGAAGCTGTAGAAGGAGAAAAATAAGAAGACCAGAAAGAAGATGTGTAAGAAGATGATGAAGAAGAAAAAGGAGAAGGAGAAGATTGTCTGCTAGAAGGATGTGTATGAGCGAGGGTGAGACTTCGGGGAGAAGGAAAGTCCTGGAACAGAGCCAGAAAGAAAACTAGCAAGGAGAGAGTGGTGAGAGGAGGACGAGGAGTAGTAGGAGGAAGAGGGGTCTGAAAACATGGCTTGTGCAGGGTCGCCGTTCCAAGGTAGTACTGTATTAGTAGTGGTGCTTTTTGGGAGTGAGTTGTAGAAGATGAGGGTGGAAGACAGCTGTGAGGCGGAAGGAAGGGGAAGAAGAAAAAGAGGAAGAAAGAAAGAAACCATGAGGATGTTCGTAAAGATTGAAAAAAGCATGAGGGAGACATAAAGAAGTGAAATACCTGAAAAGTGGTGTTATGAATGTAGAGACTGAAATCAAAACTGATTGTAAGATTGTTGATATTGTGAGGAAAGGAGGTGAAGGAGCAGCCGAACAAAGTGAGGAAGAGTAGGGTTGTATGTTGGAAAAGGAGAGAAGGGAGGAACGTGGAAAAGAAGGAGAAAGTGGGAGCAAGGAAGTAGGAAATGGGGAGAACAGAAAACAACCAGAAAAATAGAAAAGTGATGAATTCTTAGAAGAAGACATGGTATATTCAATATTATTCATTTTTGTGCGTTTCATCTCAATTTTCTGAATCATTGATAGCCCCAATTTCCACAATCGGTTTCATTTGTTAAACAATCATTTTATAATCAGATCATGAGTATTAACAAAAGTCATGATTATTAACTTACTTGTAGATTATTATTCTATTCTATTCTATTATTATTGTAACTCACCATCTGAGGGATCAAGTCTTTTCGCTCTCCGCCCGTGTTTTGAGTTGTTATGTACAAACATGTTGTCGGATACGGCTAACAGAGGTCCCTCTACGCTCACCTGCGTTGATATCACAACCTGCATCAAAACAAATAATGTAAAATTCAATAGAAAATATATGAAAAAGGGAGAATAGGAAAACCTCAAATTGAAAAATCACATGTGAAGCTCATTTGTATGAACATGAACATTGCTTCATTCTTTTGGTGAACAGAAATCGTTTGACTACCTCTTTACATTTGGCTTTACTTGATTTATTTGGGGAAAGAGGACTTTGATTTTGATAAAATCATCTGTAGACTATCTTATTATACTAGTGACCCCTTAGGTTGAAGAACTCGCTCAAGAACTGTTGTATTGTAATCTTTGAAAACCACAACTTCTAATTATACAGAGTTGATGGAAATTATGAAAACAGGAGAGTATTTATCCTAGGAAAATAATTGACATTATGTTTCATTGGGGATCCTATTCGGAATGGAAAATCACTCTTCAAATATTACTCTGTCACTTCTCGGTCTTTTCCCATCATTCAGTTTATATTATTCATGTATATCATTCGGGAAATGAAATGGAATGACAACTAATTAATGTTCAAAAAGACTACAAAACATCATTTCGATCTTCAATATAAATATTAATATGTGTAAAGAATACTAAACAGTATTTATGAATGTGAGAAAAAGTTCACTACTTATCAACTTTAATGTTCCGTTGACAATATATAAAGAATCTCAATCCACAGTCATCATTCAATAGCCCCAATAGAATTCCACCGCATTCAACATTGAAACAAGATCACTTGCACTCGATTGGTTCCGATGAAAAGAGTGCAACTCACCCAATTTGTATGACACTCACAGCGCGGGGTGTCGCTTGATACAATTTAGCGTGAGGCGCTAATATGATTGCAGTTAATTAAGACCGTAGTAAATTAATCAATTTGTCTCGTCGGTGTGTCACACTGGTTCCCTTCCAAACGAGCCCCCCCTCATCCTATCTAAAGGGGGGCCTAAAAGAGATTTAACAGATTGATCGGGAACGCGTGCTCGCGTGCGTGTGAATCACTTTCAACGTCATCATCATCATCATCATGATCAGAAGTTACACAGCGTTCATTAGGTTAGGTTGCAGTAGTCCTACTCACTCATACACACTCAAATACGCATACAGATATATAAATATAGAGATCACAAGTTTCGGTTAGATTTGAGTAGGCCTGCTCCACTCACACACCAGCAGCACTCTATGTATCCAGTGATCTGTGTGTGGTGCGGCATAGAGTGCGGTGGATGGAGTAGAGTACCCTAATCAGATTCGCTCGTTATTCTACGAGTTAACGATGGGTAATCGATAGGTCTGTGCTTGTGCTTCTTGTGGTGACTGTGTGAGGAGGAGGTAGAGGAGAGAGAGGAGGGAGTGGACAAGGGTAGGATGAGGAGGGAGAGGGAAGGAGATGGGAGAAGGTGATGAATAACGAGATGGTGGAAAAGGGGGAGACGGTGATGAAGGAGAAGGAGGAGAAGGAGGGGAAGAAGGAGAAGAAGAGGAAAATGAAGAGAAGGAGGAGGAGAATATGAAGGATGAGGAAAAGTAGAAAACCGAAGAGAAGGAAGTATGTGAGGAGGAGAAGAAGGAGAAGGAGGGGAAGAAGGAGTTGAAGAGGAAAATGAAGAGAAGGAGTAGGAGAATATGAAGGATGAGGAAAAGTAGAAAACCGAAGAGAAGGAAGTATGTGAGGAGGGATAGGAGGAGAATGATAGGGATTGGAAAGGGGGAGAGGACGATGAGAGGGTAGGGGCGGTGAAGAAGGAGGAGTAAGAGATAGTGGAGAAGATGGAAGACAAGATTTAGAAGAAGTAAGAGAATAAGGATGATGATGAAGTAGTAACGGAGGAGGAGCAGGAGGAGGATGAGAAAGTTGAGGAGGAGGGGAAGGAGAAACGGTGTGTCCTGTCCACCATTTTGTGGCCCGTCGTGTGTAGTATATATAATACATAAATTGCAGTATATATGTATGAAACCACCACAGCCAGAGAGGGAGGAGGGGAGAGACTCCACCTCCCTAGGGGCTTCGCCGACCGTCGCCCCTCGGGAGTATAACTCCACAGACCCCCTCTTCTCCCCGCCAGGGTTCCTTAGTTGGGGGGTTCCCATGGGAACGGAGATGACGACTTCTCGACCGTTCGATTTCTGAACCACGGCCGCGACATTACTACCACCATCACACACCATCGCGCATGTGTGTGCACCCCCACTCACACACACACACACGCAAACCTTGTACTGGTGTGTCCATACGCACACAAACACTAGAGAAGAGACTGACCTCTTCGGTGAAGCTTTCTTTCCGTTGGTTAGACTGAAAGTTCAGCGCGATATTTCCCTGAATTTGTTGTTGAATAAGATGTAGTCAACATCTTGAGGTTATTCAGAGAAATACAAGCTGTCTTGTAGATGTAGAGAAACGATTTGCATGCGACAGAATGTCGAATGGAGATTTGTTGAAGTAACTGAAGTGACTAGATACTGTATTGAAAACAAGTTAATGCTTTTGAACAGTTAACTGTTCAACTGATAACAGAAAATATGGTCGATATTCTATCACTTTCCAAATCATACATATTATTCATCATGTTCATCTCATGTATAACAGTTTTTTGAATTAATACTATTAGTGGTTTGAGTAAATCTTCATAATGAACTTAATTCAGCAAATAAGAACTGTCTGTGATTTCCGTTATAAGATATGATATGCACGAGCGTTGTAGCAATACAAACCTCTCATCCTATTTCGTGTATAATATATTGAGAATAGACTAATGCATATTTGTCATTGTCAAATAGCATCAAATCAAAATCGTTTATTTATCCTTAATAATAATAACAAAAGATAAAAACTTAGAAATTAGAAATACATTATAATAATAATACACAGTATTGAACTAAATAATACAATAAAAATAAGGAAGGTCCCCGCAAGGTTAAAAAACCTGTGCGCAGAGGCCGAGTGTCTGAAAAATCTAGATATTTTTAATTTCCAGGAATAAAAGATGAAATAAATCAATTCAGTGAAAGGAAACAATAGAAAACTGAAAGAAAAATCACTGAATTTGAAAAGAAACTTACTAAACTTCAAAAGAAACTAAAAAACAAGGAGAGAGAGTGAGAAGGATGTGGGAGTAAGAAAGGATAGGGGAGAAGGCAGAGGGAGACCTAATAGAATTGAATTTTGTTTCTCAAGATGAATATTGGAGAGAATTAGAGAAAATATGCTTGGCTTTGACAGCCACTATTTAAATTATTATGGCATTCGAAGCCAACCACTCATTTATATCTCTTACCAGTTTTTTACTCAACTTATTGGTGATGAATTGACGAGGGATTTTATTTATGAGCATCATGTCCACAGTCTGCATTTTGGAATATTTGAGCTCTATAATTGAATTGTTTAGTGTAGAGATGTATTGTTTAGAAATTAGGTAGTTGATTTTTCTAATGTGGAGTATACTCAATTTATAATGAATACAATGAAAATTATCTATTGAAGTAAAAGTGAAGATGTATTGTCAAAATCAAAGGGATATCTAACTTAACGTTCAATTCCTTGTCTTTTATGTAATGTATGATTTATGTATTCTGTATCATATATCAATCTCATCAATAACATTGGTAATGCAAACCCATCAATCTCACATAGTGTGTGTTTTATGTTTGTTCTATTCACTCTTTTGGATCAATAAGGATATAATATGGAGATCGTACATCCTATAGCATTTAAAACTGATCGGTCATGGAAAATACGTTTCTGAAAATGAAAATGTCAGTGAGAGGTAGAGATGATATTTTCGTAAATTGGTAAATTAATCATCACCACCTTGATTAAAATCACTCTTCAAATCCCCAACTCTGATCAATTCCATTGTAACGTTCGTGATTTACAGCGGAAAAGATCATTTTCATTTCGGGGTGAACCAGTCATGGGGAGCGGAGTAAATCCTTACTAAGGAAAGAGAAAATTTGCAGCAGGATACGCCGTGCAGGAAAGCTTTAGAGATGGCGTCCTCAGAACAGGAGTAAGACCAATGCGAGGAGAGAGAACCAATCAGAAGGGGCTATCTAGCTCCAAGAAGAGAAGAGACCCTTAGTATAAATCTATCTACAAGACTTATCCTTATTACAGGGATTATGTGTCGTGTCAGTTTCTTCTCCACTCCCCCAGCTCCTTCTCCTCCTTTATCCCTCCTCCTCCTCCTCCTCCTTCTGCTCCTCTGATACTACATCATCCCTCCACACATCCTCTATTACCCTCCTCACTTGCATGTTCTTCCGACCTTATGGACCAATCCTCACATTTAAACTGGTTCAATCCTACGACTTAATCTTACTTCCAACATACTGCTCATGTCTTACGTTCTTACTCAAATGTATCGAATTTTGAAATGTGAGGATCATTTCCATATGAGCTATGGATTGTACAAAGATAGGCTACGACTTGTTCAAGCCTCATAATTGAGTTATTCTAGAGTTAACATGTGAATTTCAGTAGAGTATTGAGAAATAATGATAAAAATAGAAAGTCGAACGATTATGAATTGAATTCAGTGAAATGAATCAGATTGTGGAAGACTCCTGGTGAATGAAAACTTATCAATTGTCTCACAGACAGAGCTGTGATTGATGTTAGTTGATAGATATAACAAATTGTGAGCAGTTCCTTGGAATTATCTTCTGTTATGATTGGGGAATCTTTAATATTTGAACCATGTTTGAAATATCCGAAATGGAATGACAAAGTTGACAAAGTATCACTAATTATTAGTATGAACTTTGGAATGTAATACACAGATTAAGAAATTTGATGCTCATCATTAGTTTATTGATTATTGGTTGATTTTGGTTCTGAAGATAACATGGTTTCTAAAATATCAGCTGAAGTACATTTGACTCTCAAACCTTCGAAATGATAATTGTATTGGGAGAGAACCGGAAAGAGAATTATAGCCTGAATATTTTTTTCTTTGGTGGCTATTTCAATGGAAGAAAAAATTGACATACTACTCAATTTGGAAAGCGTATAACACAAGAATACAAAATTACTAGGCAAAACATTGCTTGGAAACGACAGTGTATCTGACTAGCAATGTTGCAATGTTACCATCAACTTCAAGTCACAAAAAACGCAGGTTTGCAACCGAAATAAAGTCCAACATTTCAGAAACAACACATGGAATTCGACTGGCTCTGTAACATGCGATTCGACATCCTTGAGTCACCCCCTCATTATAAGAGCCCCCTCTGACAACCCCAACTACACCCCCTGTAAAAGCATCCCTTACGACTGCCACCCAATTAAACAAGTCGTTACAAATTGCACAGTTCTCTTGTTTCGCTGTTTTTTCCACATTCGTTTTTTGATTCTCCCGCCACAGAATGGGAATCGTGTATCCTTTTTTATTCTACTGGAGTCATGTTAACCTTTTTAGGGTTCAGGCAATTTGGTTACTTGGAGTTTGAAATGTTTTCCCTGCATGTCTCGAGTTTATCTTTCAAAATACAGGATCTCGACATTATATTCTTATACATGAGTAGTGGGGGCCCACAAGTCGTAATAAGTGAAGGAAATGAAATAGAAATATCAGTCTAAGTGCATTTTGTTCAAGTCTCTATGAAAGAAATTATATTTCTCAATTGAAAAATTTATGAAAACTATAAAAAGAAATTTGTGTAAAATTATTCAAGTAGTGAAGGAGGATTTGGTGATCAGGATCTCGTGTAAGAGAAAAAGTTCAGCTAGTGTATCCACATTTTTTAAAATAGTTGGAATGGACAAATAGACTGAAAGCTTAAAAATATATCATTGAGATTACAGATTGACAAGAGGATGGAAATTATTCCTTTTCAACTCAATAGTATTGTTCAGCTTCAAGAGATATACTTCATTGAGTTCAATAAACAGGAGGAATTTCATAGGAGATACTGTTATAAGATTATCGAACTGGATTTTGAGTAAGAATGGCGACTTGAGTTGAAAACATAACGAGTGAGTTGCGGTGCAGATCTATGCCATTGATCAGTTGTGCAATGATGAGAATGATAAGAAATATAAGAATGATGAAAATGTGCAATGAACATTTGGAATCATTTGATGAAGATAGAGTAGATATCGATATAGAATCCAGCGAGCTAAAATCCTCATCTCGACCTGACAATTGAAATATCAACTAATAATCTCAGCTTTTTCATTAATTGAACTGTAATAAAAAATATATAATGAATTTATATATAATTTTATAAAGTGGTTTATAAATTTATTAATTTTTACATTTTTTTCACATTTTACTACATACTATTTCTTTAATTATTACTCATTCTTAACATTAAACTCACCTTTTATTATTATTATTATTATTATCATTATTATTATTATTATTATTAGTATTCTACAACTTGAGACCATTACAATATTCCAAATTGGTGAATGTGTTGGGGCCCGCGCCTGTTCCTTGTGGATCAGTCATCGTCATCCAGACAACAGGTCTGCGTACCAATACCCTATGACATAGTGCTATCAAACACAATCACCATCAGACTATTGTAACTGTTGCTTTTGTAATATCCAGTATAATATTATCAATTTACTATATTATCTATTTAAAAAACGTCAATCCTTATTAACGTGAATGCTTACAAAAATCTGAATCATGCCTTGAAATCTTCCAAACTTATTGGCAAGCCGAAGAACTAGTCTTCACACACAGACCTCAGGTCCATGTGAAGATCATTCCTGAATTTTTAAAGCACTGTCGGTTCATCCCTGATAAGTTATGAATCTCAATCATGATTAAAATACTAGGACGAGGATTTTTCGAGGACCACTTTCTATTTGATTAAATTTTAATTGTTTTTTTTTTTTTATTGTACTAAAATATTATCCTTATGTACGAGTTCTTGTAAGAGTATGTAGAACTGACAGCAGTTTGTAAATCATATTGTTTTGTTTTTTATGAGGAATAAAGAACTTTTTGAATTGAATTGAATTATTGGAGTTGGACGAATTATTTGTGTATGAACTTGGAGAGACATATTTACAATTAAATTATATGCAGTGTTTGGTTATTGAATTTTCAAAAAAGAAGTACTATGGAATCCCATTGAAAATAACAAGAAAGTTATAATATAATATGAAAACTACTTTGAGAAGATACAAATTAATTTCCTTCCAACGTTCATTTCATGCAAATTTCAATAACAATATGTTATTTTTCAGCGTTTTGCTATTATATCCTAGTATCCATAAGCATTTGAATGAAATGTGATATTAAACTTATTTTCATCTTAGGAACTATAAATATATTGTCTTTGATATTGTGCTCCCTCAACCATGGAAAAAAACAAATATGTCCAGAAAATATAAAATGTTCATCGATATTACGGAGAAAACCGATCATTCCAATTTCTATTCAATGCCTTTCAAACAAACACACATTTCAGCAGTATAAGATGAATGATCTGTGAAGACACTGTTCAGATTGGTGGAGGAACTAGAATTATTTTGTCACCAGGAATAATTATTGCAAAGCAGAGTAAATGCACCTTTTGAGCAAAGTGGACAAGAAAGTAGAGTGCCTGCAATTACTAACAACAACAAGAAGCAGACTGGGAAGGAAAAAGGAGGAGAAGAATCGTTAGAGAAATAAAAAGAGAGAAGAAGAAAAAGAAGAAGAAGAAGAAGAAGAAGAAGAAGAAGGGGAAGAAAAAGAAGGAGAAGTAAGAGGGTGAGACAACACAAACGATGCAAATGAGTGCAAATGGATGCAAAACGAAACGAAGAGGCGTGTGAATTATTCTTTCGAGCTTGATGACTTTCAGAAGAAGAAGAAGAAAAGTTAGAGGGAGAGGGTGGTGGTAGGGTGCGAGGGATAAGGTTTCAAGTCTCTCTAGATGACAATGGTGATAAGGAGAGGGAAATGATGGAGCAGAATGAGAAAGTAGAGGAGTAGAAGTGGAATAAGAAGGAGTGAGGAAAGTCAGGGGAGGATGTGCAGGAGGAGAAGGAGGAATATGAGAAGAAGAAGGAGGAGGAGGAGTATAAAGAACAGAGAAAGAGGAGCAGGAGGAGGAGGAGTAGAAAGATCAGAGAAAGAGGAGCAGCAGCAGGAGGAGGAGGAGTAGAGAAAGAGGAGCAGGAGGAGCAGGAAGAGGAGGGGTAGAAAGAACAGAGAAAAAGAAACAGAAGAAGCAGGAGGAGAAGGAGTAGAAAGGGAAGAGAAAGGGGAGCAGGAGGAGCAGGAGAAGGAGGAGTGGAAAGAGCAGAGAAAGAGGAGCAGGAGCAGCAGGAGGTGGAAGAATAGAGAGGGCAGAGAAAGAGGAGCAGAAGGAGCAGGAGAAGGAGGAGTGGAAACAGCAGAGAAAGAGGAGCAGAAGGAGGTGGAGGAATAGAAAGGGCAGAGAAAGAGGAGCAGAAGGAGCAGGAGGAGAAGGAGTAGAAAGGAAAGAGAAAGAGGAGCAGGAGGAGCAGGAGGAGGAGGAGTGGAAAGAGCAGAGAAAGAGGAGCAGGATGTGGAGGAGTAGTGAGGGCAGAGAGAGAGGAGCAGGAGCAGCAGGAGGAGAATGAGTAGAAAGGAAAGAGAAAGAGGAGCAGGAGGAGCAGGAGGAGAAGGAAAAGGAGGAGTAGAAAGAACAGAGAATGAGGAGCAGAAGGAGAAGTAGTGGAAAGAGCAGAAGAAAAGGACGAGGAGGAGGGTAGAAGGAGAATGTGGAGGAAGGAAGACAGTGAATGGTGAAGAGGAAGAGGAGAAGAAGGAGGATTAGGAGAAGGAGGAGGAGTGAGAGAAGAAGGAGGAGGAAAAGGAACAGGCGAAGGGGAAAGAGGATTTGGAGGAGGTGAGTAAACAGGAAAAGGAGAAGGAGAAAGGTGAAGGTATAGGAAAGAAAGGAGAATAAAAATAAGTAAGAAAGAAGAATAAAACCGATTGAGAAAAGAAGAGAAAACATAGCATGGGATGGAGAAAAGGGAGAAGAATGATGAGGAGGAGTTGGTGGAAAAGAGTTTACAGGAGAGGGTAACATGACTTGATGTTCGTTGGGTGTGATACGGTCTATGGAGGGGATAGAAAGGGAGAAAAGTAGGGAGATAGTTGAATGTATCTTTGCGTTACACTTTTTAATCAACAACGGCTGGTGCGAAGTCGGTTGGTGCGAAAGAGGGGAGCAAGGAGATGAAGGAAGTTGCTGTAGGAGGAGGTGTTGGAGGTATTGGAGGAGGAGGTGGAGGTGAAAGACTAATTCTCAGCTTTAGTGAGACGGGGAAAGTGAGGAGGGGGAAAGCTTAATTGGTCCACCCCAGAGGCTTCTTGAAGAAAACTCGCTTTCACACTGAGCGTCGATTTTTGCCCTGGCGCCGTTTAATTCTTTTACATTTCAAATGTCATTTGTGCTCTAATAGACTTTCGCCAGCTACAAATTTCTACACATTGCGCCGTTCTCTCGTTTCCGTTTTATCTGATTTCGTAATCGTTATTCCTCCTCCTCCTCCTCCTACTTCTTCCTCTCCTGTACTTTCTTGTCGTTATCTTCTTCTCACCTTAGGATGTCATCGTCATTCAAGCTTCTATCGAGTTTGTGCCTTTATTAGCAAATTCGGAGTCAGCTTCTAATAACTTCCTCTTGTTACTTTTCCTCATTCATTAGGCTATTTCCTCTTCCCATATATCCACTTCCATAATTCTTCATACATCTCCTCTTCTAACAAGTTTCTTGAGCATTTATCTATCTATTTATTTATATTTTTCACAGAGAAACACTGATTGGGAGAGAAAAACTAAGGATATTCCTTGTACTATTTCTCACCCAAATTTAGATAACATTTTGAAAGTCCAAATAAGATTATGATTTCACTTTACTAAATTCACAAATTTAACCCATTTTCACTCAAAAACAACGATAGCTAAGATTTTTAAATTATGACGGTTAAAAACAGAATAAAAAACAAAAAAATCACCATTAATTCTAAAATTTTTGAGTAATTTTACAAAATTTAGAGCCAGAAAAAACACAACTCACTATTCAACACAACACATTATTTCTTTTGCTGATTTCCCTTCAAACAATCATTCTTCCCTTGATTTTTCCCTTTACTTGAACAATTCTCTACTTGATCTCAATCCTGTTATTTAATATCTTTTCAACATTGCGAGTTGCTCTAAATTTGTATTGTTTTCTGATCCACTATCTCATTCCGTTGTTTTCTTCAAGTCTCATTTATGAGGTTCTTGTCGTCTGATACTATAATCATGATAATTAGTTTACACTCTATACCATTCAATTCCTCTCCTACTGCTTTTCTTCTCCTCCTCCTCCACCATTTTCCCGCCTTTTCTTGTAAGTATAGCCTTATTCCTCAGTTTGTATTGAGTCTCTATCATTCTTCTTCTTCTCTTTTATCATATTATTGAATCTCACTTCCTTCTTTCCTCTTCCTGCCACCTCATATTCTACATCTTCACCAAATCTTTGTCTTATTATTCTTCTCCTCCTTCTTCTTCTCCTTCTTCTTCTTCTCTTCTTCTTCTTCTTCTTCTTATTCCACATCGTATTCTTATCCTTCATCTTCCTCTCCTTTTTTTCTCCTTCATAATCTCCTCACGCAATCATCGTCTTCAATTACTCGCAAAATTGTCCTATTGTCTCATTTCAAGTTGAAAGGAATCGTCTTCCCTGCAATTTGTGATATAGGCTGCAGTAGAAACAGCACATACGATACTAAGTAAATTCTACGCTAAATAGAGCTCTGATAGCTGAAATTGAATGCTTCCTTGCTCGCTATTTTGGTTCAACGTTTGCATTCTTCAATCTCTACTCAACTTGTCAATTTCAGTTTCTTGAATCAATAGATCAAATTCACTCGTGTCTTGACTGCACATCTCTAGTTCTCTTCATCATTCCTATCCAATACAGTTTTGAATCTTTAAAAAATATTCAAATTGAATCAGATTACAAATTTTTCAACAAATAGCTGAACTGTACTGGAATTTTTCACATCACATCACAAATTCTCATGGAATTCCGTATTCCATACAATGCCAGGACTAATAATACACTTAATATTTTGTTATTTATGGATTTGTAACAGATGGAAGACAATGATATGAAATAAGTACAATAGATATAAGAAATAAGATCTAGAAATAAGATCAACAAATAGCTGAACTGTACTTGAATTTTTCACATCACACCACAAATTCTTATGGAATTCCGTATTCCATACAATGCCAGGACTAAGAATACACTTAATATTTTGTTATTTATGGATTTGTAACAGATGGAAGACAATGATATGAAATAAGTACAATAAGATCAACAAATAGCTGAACTGTACTTGAATTTTTCACATCACACCACAAATTCTTATGGAATTCCGTATTCCATACAATGCCAGGACTGATAATGAATATACACTCAATATTTTGTTATTTATGGATTTTGTAACAGATGGAAGACAATGATATGAAATAAGTACTATGGAGAAAATTCGAAAAAAAGTTATGAACTTATAAAAATGAAAAACTCACCTGAAACCTCCGCATATCTCTGGGATTTCCAGCGTTTTTCAAACAGTTTTGATTGCACTTGAGGAAGAACTTTAGGAAGAATCTGAAACCAAAAAATGAACATTTGTTTAATTTTAACATTTTGTTTCAATACACTTATGCAACGATATGAACATACGATCTGATGATGATAGCGGCATAATTAGAGAAATATTGTGTTTTTTCTTCATGAAACAATGAATCTTAACATGACTGTACGTTCTCTCTTAGAGGAGGATATTCATAACCAAGAATATACAATTCAGGGGGATCCTTACATATTCAAAAATACTCCACTAAATCGCTGAATGAAAAAAATAATACCGAGATAAACGCAATTACACAATCGGAAAATAAAACTTGTATTATAGAGGGATAAGTCCATTCCACAATCATCCATGATCAGATGGAATAATATAATTCACAAGCTACATTGTGGCACCATATGAGTATAATCGTACATGTTGTAGAACCAGAAGGAAGAAAATACGTGATACTGTAACATGAAAAGAGAAGAACGCAGGGAGAAGTCGACGTCCGTTAAGAAGGTGAGAAGACGACAGTGCAGAATGAGAAGAAAAGAATTTTCCGTGTAGTAGATTCGGGTTGGCAATGGAGGTGGATGCTACCCCGCACCCGCACCCGCACTGCAAAGAGCCTCTAGTGAAGAAGCGTCGTATTTTATGTGTTGCCTCACCCCTCAACATATCCTGCACACACCGTACCTTACAGGAGTCATCCTTTACCGAGGATAATAGAGATTTGGTCTTTATATAGACAGACACACACACTCACAGAGCCCGGGATAAGACTCGCACACATACAGAGTGAGAGGGTGTGTGAGAGGGAGATCTCTCTAATATTTAACATTCATTACACGCTCGGCTGAAGCACATTAGACATTGGAGTGTAGTGTAGTATTGCCTCAGCCTCTAGTTAATAAAGGCAACATACTCCCTGCGACATTCCTCCAACGACGACATATCTTTACACAAGAAGACCGAAAAATAAACACAATCTCGCCCACGAGAAGCGGCTCTGTATTTTAGTGACAACGCCATTGTTATTTCCGGATGAGGCAGTCTTTGGCTTGCACTTTGTCTACTGTCTACTGTCTCATTTCATGTTTTATGCTTCGTGGAGTCTGAGGGTGATGAAGGTGAGTGCTCGGGTAATGAGTCTCGTACTCATTACGATATATTCGTGTCGTTCGCTACTTCACACTCCAATGAATTGGTTGATGCAGATTTCGAGAAAACATTTTTGAAAAAAGTCATAGAGAGGTTTAGATTTATTCGCAAGTGACATGTATAGATGATTTTTGTGATATTTGTTTGGGAAATTTAAGAATGATTTATGAAAGGCTCAGACAATATGAGAAATGGACTTGATACATTGTTGATCCTGTATCATTTGCTTGAATGATATACATTTTTGAAAAAAGTGTTGGAAAGTTATTGAGAGAGAGTTTTAGAATCATTCGTGAGTTTGTATGAATGATTATTGGAGAATTTTTCCAGGAAATATGAGAATGATTGATAAAAGGCTCAGACAATGTAAGAAAAGACTAGATTCATTGTTGATAATGTATAATTTGTTAGACATTACCACACTGCTGTCTTCTATAACTAATATTAAAATCCAATTTAGTGAAGTGTCACACCGGAATTACATTCAATTATATTCATTAATCTTGATTATCATCTCAGTACAACATCTTCACATCAGGCAAATATTCCGTTTTTCTCAAAATGGAATATCTCAACGTAAGTGTAGACTACAATTTTCAATAAGAAGAGGCGATATAGTAATCCGCACGCATCAGAAATTTCATGAGAGAGCCAATTTTTTAGTTTCGTAACAACAGTTATGAAGAAAAATGCGATAATTCTGCTCTAGGCCTATGTAGTGGGCTGATCTGCAAATCTATCAGCGTTAAGAATACTGAAAGTATTGGATAACATCTACATAGAACAATTTTATTGATCAAGGATTTATAGTTGTAGTAGCGTTAGAACACTAACAACGAATTTCACGTAGTAGAATCCACTTTAACTGACAGCATTCTACTTCAACATTACAACAATTCTTTACATTCGAACAATACTGACAGTTTAAAGTGAACCTCAGCACAGAACACAACAACAATGGAGTGACACGGCACGGCAAAGCCGAAGACAAGAGAGCGGCGGGCACCAGTCGAATATGAAAAATTAACCAATCGCAAACGACACTGATACTCCGGAACACGCCGGAAAAAAAGCAGAAAGCTGTTGTTTTTATTTTCCGCCCAACAACAGCAAAACTGAGCAATCCGAGTTATGTCATCGCGATGAGACTGGAAAAACTGTTACAGTGACGCTACAGAAAAAAACGACGCGATAATTAAAAGCCTAGAGAAAAATGATGAAGCTGCAAAACGGAGGGGGATTGCGAGGGAGAGTGAGAGAAGAGAACTGAGAGGAAAGCATCGTGTGATGAAGCGACGACAAACTGCAGTAAGCCCTGTTGCGAAACAAATAACAACTGGAAAAAACAGAGCAACAACAACAAACAAGGGTCAAAATAAAAAAATCATCACGACCGTTCACATATATATCCGTGAGGAGCGGGCGTGTACCTACTCCAAAACGTGGACAAAACAAAAACAAATACGCGACTTCCTTTCGGGAGGAGGCTGTGGATTTTTTTCTCTCGCGGGGATGTGATGTTGACGGCGGCGACACGGAAACGACTACGACAATTGCGAGAGAGAGAGAGAGAGTGAGTGAATGAGACTGCAAGTAAGTGAGAGAGTGAGGGTAGCAGTGAGAGTGGAGACAAAATAAATGCGCATTCGTATGCGAATCGAGTACGTGGAAACCTGTTTATAATTGGACGATATGTGAGAGTGGTACAGAGTGTGTGAAAAATATTGTCCAGCCCTTGTTGGGTGTCCGTCGTGTTTGTTTGTATGAACCCCCACCCCCTCCATCACTCCCCCCTACCGCAACGATGGGTACAAGTGGAATAAATGAAAAAGTTTTCAAATTAATCTAGTCGCGTCGACTACTGACTACTCTACTCCTCTCTCCCAATTCCCTCCACCACCTTCTACTCCTCATCCTCTCACTCTTCCACCTTCTCCACCATCTTCTCATTCTCCTCCTCATCCTCCTCACCAACCAGTGTTCCTCTCAGTTATATGACCAGTGCTGAGTTGAGTGAGTGCAGAAATCAAACTGATGATGAGGGTGTAGAGTGTAT
Organism: Nilaparvata lugens; assembly: GCF_014356525.2. Classification (NCBI taxonomy): domain Eukaryota; kingdom Metazoa; phylum Arthropoda; class Insecta; order Hemiptera; family Delphacidae; genus Nilaparvata; species Nilaparvata lugens. The sequence goes on from NC_052507.1 coordinate 59,634,437, forward strand.
CAGTTGTTGATTGGTTACAGGCTGCTTGCATCGAGTCGATGATTGCCTTTCGTTCAACTGTTCAACTCGTTTGTTTCCGCTGAATTGGCATTTGTTGTGCCCTCTTATTCGGTTGTAATTTTTGGTCGTAAAGTGTTGTGATTGATAGGACTTTGGTGGGAGTTGTTGTATAGGGATGGAATGACTTGATAGTAATTCTTCTCTTCAAACATAAATAATCCAGACCTCTACTATTTTTGACTAGCCTGAAGTAAGAACCAGCAGATATACTTTTCCAAGGATGAACAGTCATACTTTATGTAAAGATATTAGTCATGTATATCAACCAGGCAAAATCACATGAATAACAAATAATTTCAACTCAACTCCATAATGTTCGAAAATTATTCAGTTTAGAAAACATTTTTTTGAAATCCATTGAAAATAATGATCTATTACTGATCAATTTCAACTGCAATCTGAGCCAGAATTTGAATAATATCCAATCAATCATCACAAGTAAATGCAGTACTAAATTTAATGTAGAGAATGATAACAACACAATGTTGATAAGGCTCACCCCATATTCGTATTTGGAAAAAGAGTTTTAAGTTGCAATATTGATGAGAAAATTAAGATCAGAAGAAATTAAATTTCTGTACAAAGAAGAATGGAAAATTGATCCGATGCATTTTAAAAAAGAGTAGCCCACCTATTTATAAAATACTACTATATTTCATTTAACATGAATAAAGAAATCTCATCTCATATAATTTTTCACGACTCTTATCATTCAAATCCATCATTCAATTCGAAATTCACTATCTCTATTCTCCTCATCATTTATAAGGCTTTGGGAGCTTCCACTCATAAACGCAAGAAGCAACGCGACCTTCAAATCCCATTCATCTTTCAACCCCATTATTGCATGACTCAAGATCAACATCTATCAGACATGCATCGACGACTGCGCCGGATCTATAGAGTGGCACAACCTCACATGTGCCAATGATGCACATCCGGTGATTGATATCATCGATGACATGGTGAATGCATAGAGAGGCACACATCCCTTCCGATTGCAACTCTATTTTTATCTAATCACGAATGAAATTTGGCGCGCGAAACAGGGTGGCCCGTCAGAAGGGCTGCAAAGTGTAAATAATGGAGCTCTCTTTTCTTGCCATTGTTAGCTGCCGATTGGATTTGTGATTGAACTATACGATAGGATGGATGTGTGTGCTTTCTTCTTTCTCGCTCCTCTCCTTCCTCTCAACCACCCTCTCTCTCTCCTCCTCAGACTCTTTTCTGTGAGTGAGACACTCAATGCATCCACTCGCTACATTCACTTATTCCGCCCTCAATGCTTTCATGTTCTTTACACTCTTCTCGCACCCCCTACTCATCCTACTTGTTGGTTTTGTCATATATCAGGTGCTACTTTTTTATCAGGCTTTATAGAAGGTGATATTCCACGATATTATCGTCTTTGAAGGCACGTTTAAGGGAGTTTGAATGATTGAAGACTTTCTGCAACCTCCGATTCTGTTAGTGTGAGTCTAGAATGGAATTGACGTCATTAATACATATTCTCGTTTACATTTATGATAGACTATCAGGTATCTTCTCCTCCGGAAGGGTCCAATTTAAAACTTGACAAACTGGAAACTCAACCCACTGGAATCTTGAAGAATTTGAAATAGACCTTGGTGAATTTGAGTATACAAAATTTAAAGTTAATCAGTCCAGTAGTTCAGACGTGATGATGCGTTATTCGTGAATTTCCTATCCCATACGTGTATAAGCCAATTTATTCTTCCCTTCATTATATTATGGATAAATGAATGATTGAGGACTTTTAGCTCTGTTTCTGTTAGTGAGACTATTGAATGAGATTTATACGTTATTGATGAGATTTCTCTCACATTCATGATAGATTTAAAGTGAAAACTGAACCCTGAGACGCCTGATATGAGAATTTACAGCAAATTCAAATAAGAACAGATGAAGAGAGAATGGGTGATGATGGAGAATGGGGAATGGAAAGAAAAACAGAAAAAGTGGGTGAAGCTGTGGTGAAATATAATCATGATGAACAATCTGTGATGGATTGAGAAGTTGACCTTCATAGATTGAAATAGAAAATTCTAATTCAGACAAATTGTGACAAGATAGAGATAGGGATGAAAAACCGAAAACCACAGTAACAGTTTGAGAAGAGAATATGATTCCATAAAAGATTAATTAGTGGGAAGTTATTGAAGAAACGTGAAGAAGATGATTAAAATTATAATTGAATGTGATGAGTTTAAAATACACTAGCATAGATAGGAGGAATAATATCTATAGGCTTCTCTGTAGCGAAGGAATAATAGAGAGAAGAACAGTAGAAAAATATTGATGTAATAGGAAATCGAAGTGAGAGTGAAAAAAAAATATAATGGAACGGAAGATGAGAAGAGGAAAAGACTAAACAAATCGGAATAAGGGTAGCTCAGAATCAGCTAGCAGAGAGGAAAGACAGGCAACACCAAAAAGGAAGGGTTGGAAGCAAAATTGTGTGGTCGAGCTTAACGAACAGACTCTGAATTAGCCTCTGCACTGAGCTCCTTAGTCGTCTTCAAGGCATCCAATTAATTGGAAATCACGGCACCAGTCACGTGATAGGCCGGTCGGCCAATCACAGACCAGCTCTCTTTATTCGTTTCAATTCAATTCGCAGGTCGTCCAGAAAAGAAGAGATCTGTCGAGGATTTGAAGGATTGGGATTGGGTGAGATTGGTTAATAGGAGAGGATTCAAGGAGAATCTATTCGGGAGTCGTGTATTTGTTTTAAGTCATGAGGAAAGAAAGTCATTGTAGAACTAATCCAACCTTTTAAAAATAAACATAAAAAATGGAGAATGTTTGAAAGTATAATTATTGTGGAGAAAATTAGGAACATTTTCCAACTTTATATTGAGCTGAATCGCCAAAGTAAGATTGAAACCAATTTGAAAATGTTCAATGGAAATGATTTATTCATCAGTTTTATTTATTTTATTTATTTATTTATTAGATAGAGCGAACAATACAATAGTCGGAAAAGAAAAAACAGGCTATTGCCCAAAACTTCTTCAATTTCCTGATTTTGTCACAAATCGTCCAAATATTATGTAGGTTATGTTCACTTCAATTTCAACACCAAATCTTCAATCTGAAACTATGAATCAGAATAAAACAAAGAATTTCAAATTTAGATAAATTGATAATGAAACTTCCGTTAAAACAAAAACCAAACTTCAAATATTCACAAAATATAGAATAAAATCACTTAAATTTTGAGCTCGAAAATATCACTTTCACTATAGCTACAACAGTTGTTGTTTTTAACAGTGAGAATTAACTAATTATTCCTTACAACAAATAATTTATAATTCACATATAACGTATAACAGGCCATCTACGATTCGACATATTGAATTTAGTCATTGTTTCAAAGAGAATAACGGAAGAGCAACGAATATAGACAAAAAAATAATTAAAAGAGGAAGTTCTATGTGTTATGTGAAGATTACTTGTGGATTGAAGGTGGAAAAGAATCGGAGAGAATTTAGTCCTCAATAGGACAAAAGAGAGAGGGTAAAAAACAATAAAGGGAGGAAGTGTCAAAAACGAATGAGAAACGGAGAGAAACGAATTAGAAGAGAAACGGAGAGAATTTAGTCCTCAATAGGACAAAAGAGAGAGGGTAGAAAGCAATAAAGGGAGGAAGTGTAAAAAACGAATGAGATAGTCGCGGAACTGTTGAATTTAATTCATATTCCATAATATAGAGAAAAATTGATGGGACAATAGTGAAAAACAGAAGATGGAGAGAGTAAAATGTTGAGGAAAAGAGAGGGAATGAGGAAAAAATAGAAAGGAGTTGATGACACAGCTTGAAGATGAAGAGCTAGTGATAGGAGAAGGAAGGGTACACAACTCGTAAAAAATCCCGACTTAATTTAGAGTGATGGTCATGAATTTGAGCCAAAGTCAGACAGAGGCGATGGTATGACGTGATGAGTCAGAACAGGGGGTTGTTTTGTGAGGGGTGAGTTTAGGGGTTTGTTTTGGTGAGGGGGAGGGGGTGAGCACCCGCCAAGATTGAAGCCGAGCCCCCCAATTAATTTCAGTTGGTAATTGTAGCAAGACTTTGTTGTTGCTTAACACGATAATGGTCTGAGCGGCTACTGTATAATGCAAGGCCGCGTATCTGAGAGAGGCTACGCGGAGTCGCGTTATTAATGGATGGGCGACCGAGAAGCCAAGGCAAGCATCACCAGGTATAAGGAGGTTGAGCAGACTCTCACTCTACCGCAACCTGACTCAAGAACCCCCCTTCCCCCACTGTACCCTCCTCCACCTCCATCATGCCTGCTGTACCCTGTTCTGCACCCCCTTTGATGCCTCCACTATCCCCTGTACCCTATCGCTCCTCATCATCCTAAATACACTATACCCCTTACCTGTATCCCCTCATTCACTATCCTGAACCCTCTGTACAGCTAGGTTGTTATGATAAGGTAGATTCACGAACCCCCCCACCGTTAACCATCAGTCAAGCCTAACTAACCTTACCCCACCGCGCTGAAGATGACAGCCGCACTGTGAATCAAGATCGATAGATATGATCTGCTGTGCTGTGCTGTGCTGCGGATGACTGTTGGAGATATTATTAAATTTGTTGGGTGAGTGTTATTTGAGAGAATGGAGCATTAGTGTAGGAACTCTTGAAAGTAATCGGATAAGAAATTGTCGAATATTCATTATTGATTATGTTACAATATCGTCGAAGTGGAGATTATTTTGAAATTGGTAGATAGGATACTATTGTCACAAAATATCGTCACTCATTCTATCCTACATTCTATTATACTCTTCTATGTCAGTGCACCAATGAATTGGTCATTGATTCGTGCTATTGATTATATTTTTCTATTCAATGCTAAGAAAAATTATGAACATCAAACAATAAAAAGTACTGTATTGTTAATTTTTTTCATCTTGAAGTACCTGTTTATCCATTTAATGTTGATACATGGTTTGGAAGAAAATGTGGACGCTTATTCATCTACTTTTTATGTTTCTTGGTGATGTATAGAGTTTCACTTAAATACTTTTCCAGAGAGAGAGTGCTCAAACTCACTTTCTCAAATTTGGAAAATTAGGTGTAAGTAGATACTTGATAAAGTGACAGCTTGGATAATCACGTTAGCTGGGGGGTAAGTGATGTAAGAACGACGGAAAAATGGATTACGGAAAACAGGTTTTCCTCTCATAGCTCGTTTTTGTATTTTTCAAGAATACGTTTTAACTATGCGGTTAAAAAACAGAGTTGTTGATCCTGAACAAAGGATGCCTAACTTCAAAGGATGCCTCTGTTAATGTCCAAATAGTTGACTGTCTGAAAAATAGTTATCATAATTTTTGTTGCAGATAGAATAAGTATGTCATGATAACAACATAGAATAAGTTGTTTTTTTATAAAGTCATTTTCCATTATCGAAGTATCCAATTCTGGCTAATTTCAATTTAAATGCAACCTGTCTGTAGGAATACGAAATTACACAATCACTAATTATTCTGGTCAATTTTTTATTTCTATATATTTTGAATATTCAATAAGTTCAATGCTCAATGTTCATAAGATTCCAACTATGAAACTTATAATGCACAAGAATGCACAAGCCTCCTATGCTTTCTCTGGTTGGTTCTGAACCCACTCAATACTATAATTGTATTTCACTCTTGTAATAACTCACGCACCTGTCCAAGGTCCATGTGGACATCATTATCATTAGAAACAAATCAAAGCTCCCTCACACCAACAAAAACAATCAGAACTATCCACAAGATTACAACTTCCCAAAATACTCTTGGAAGATAGCTGGTGGAAGATAAAAAGGAACTGAAACGAAAAAAGTGAATACAAAGCAGTGATAGCTGATGTCGTATTGTGGATTGAGATAAAGTGGTGAGGGAAAGGAGGGTTAACGCCTGAAGGAAGGCATTAGCATAGTGAATTTGAACAACTTATTGTCGTCTTCGTGACTTGTGCCGGTCCCCCGGGACTTTGCCGAGCATTTCTGGGGGAAAAAATAAACATATCTGTCCCTTGCAGGCCTGGTGCACTGATAAAGCCCCCCTCCGCCTGCTCAGCACCCTCTGTCGGTGAGTAATGCAACTACGGTACAACCAAGCAACCCTTCCATGGCGGCAACTTCCTCGCTTGAATGCATGATTCTTGAGGCGCCGTTTCATCTCGTTATGGCTGCTGGTTTACTTGGTGCCTCTCCAGCGATCAAAGTGCATCAGCCGCTGACAATCAACCGTAATTGGTGGGGTTTGTTGAGGATGTGGATGGTTGTTGCAGGTTGAGAAAACCTCATGATTTCAGGAATCGTGCAACAACTGTTAAAACCGGCCTGGCCCGCAATTTTCCTTAATTACGAAAGTTAGATGAATACAGTCGTACATCAATTGATGAAAATTGAAATCAAATCATGCAATTCTGTTAATTATGAGAGTGCGATGTTTTTGCATGTACATTCGTACATCAATATTCATGAGTTTCAAAAATATAATGGAATGATATGAGTGAGAATTTATCGCATACATTGGAACAGATAGCTTTGTTCAATGAATATATTATTGTTTATCGTTTACAATTCTCAATAGAGAGGTTAAAACAATCCATATTTTGTTGATAGTGATCTGAGCCTCATCAATGACAAACTGGAAAACGGTTGAACAGCAGAAAAGATGTCTGGAAAGCTTGCTTGGACGGTAAGCTTGCAAGTAAAACCAGGCATTGATTGAATATGATATGGGCACAGTACAAGTATGGGGAATCCGATCTCACTAGGCGTCAAATCTGCAAATCCGTAGAAACTACAGATAAACTTGTTGAATGATATGGATGAAATTATCAAGATTGAGACTGAAAGGTTCCATAGAATATTTCCGTACATAATACTGTGTTCACTTCTTAAATAAATTCACAAATTTTGAAAAATTTGACTGATTTCAATGATATCTGTTATACGTTGATAGTTTATATTGAATAAATATATTGCTGCAACTTGGGTCTACGCACATGTTTTACCTTGTAGGCTACTCCTTAAACATAGATGGGCATAAAAAATATACTGCAGTTTTGGAATCATTTTATATATTTAATAGTATTTTTCTTGTATTATTTTCAGATCTTATAATATTATATTATTATAATTGTGTATGTTTTTTGAGAATAAATTTGATTTGAAATCAAATCATGCAATTCTGTTAATTATCATAACTCTCATAATGAGAGTGCGATGTTTTTGCATGTACATTCGTACATCAATATTCATGAGTTTCAAAAATATAATGGAATGATATGAGTGAGAATTTATCGCATACACTAGAACAGATATCTTTTTTCAATGAATATACCGTATTATTGTTTATCGTTTACAATTCTCAATAGAGAGGTTTAAACAATCCATATTTTGTTGATAGTGATCTGAGCCTCATCAATGACAAACTGGAAAACGGTTGAACAGCAGAAAAGATGTCTGGAAAGCTTGCTTGGACGGTAAGCTTGCAAGTAAAACCAGACATTAATTGAATATGATATGGGCACAGTACAAGTATGCTGGGGAGTCCGATCTCACTAGGCGTCAAATCTGCAAATCCGTAGAAACTACAGATAAACTTGTTGAATGATATATATGAAATTATCAAGTTTGAGGTTGAAAGGCTTCATAGAATTTTTCCTTTCATAATACTATGTTCAATTCATGAATCAATTCACAAATTTTGAAAAATGGTTTGATTTTAAAGATATTGGTCTATATCTGTTTTATGTTGATAATTTACATTCTATAATACAGTGTAGCCTCAATATACACCCCGTTATAGCACATTTTCTCTGCATTCCCGTGAAACGTCCATATAGCTTTCAACATTGATATGGTACACCCAGATTTAGTATACAGTCCTCGTTATACCTAGTACATTATTTACTGAGTACGCTGTATTTACATCAATATTCTGAACATTTCCAAACTCAAACTTCTGATCACTTTCTGTGAATAAATGAAGGCTCATAAATACAATTGATGATGAGAAAGGAAGCTTGTGTAAGGATACTGAAACAGAAAGTTGATGGAACATTATTATTAATACTAAAATTGACCTGAATAGTGAGAATAGGGGTTGAAAGAGAAAGTGGAGTATGACACATCAGAGGGAGAAGGATGGTAATTTGGTTAGGTGTGTTGCATCCCCTTATCACTCGTCCTACCATTGAACATATATTTATTTAGCTACCCTGCATACATTACGATGCACCCCCACAGCACCCCCGGGCTAGCTATAACCATTGAACATCTCACTTTACGACTATCGCCTATGCTTTGAGTAATTTCTATTCCTACTGAGCATGATCTCGAATAACATGTGGAGAGCGGAATCTTTATATTCTTATTTGAAATAGGATTAGAGAAACAGTTATTTGAATGAAGAAAAAGTTACATTCTTTTTGAACTATTGTATTGGGAGCCTTTCTCATACGAGTGTTTTTGGATGTTTCATGATAGTAGATGAAAGAGTAGCAGCTTTAAGCTGCGTTTACACCAAAGTTAAATGTTTATTTCTCCGTACTTATAGATTTTATTAGACTGAACATAACTTATCATACACATGATGAACATACAGGTGTATGTGTTATATGTGTTTGTCAGGATTCGTTCAATCTAATAGAATCTATAAGGACGGAAAAATAAACATTTTGTTAATAACTTTTGTGTAAACGCAACGTAAGTAGATGTGTAACCGTTCAACATGTTATCAGTTAACCACCTTACCTTAATATAATCCACTCGTGATTATTATCAAATGAGATCTAATAATTTTCTTATTCTTATTTTGAAATGTGTATGGAAAAATAGTGCAAGATTCGTGGTCACCTGAAATCTTCCAAATATATAGCAGTTTTTTTTTATTTGGCTCAAATGGTCTATCGTAATTTGCCCGCTGAGATAAGAACTGATATGGATGAATGCAGTGTGGCTGCATTCAAGCGTAAGGTGGAGGGGTGGCTATACCGCCTGGGCTGGGAGTCGTCAGAAAGCCTGCTTCAGTCTGTTTATTGGCACTAAGATCATCTCTATTAATTTGATGCTTTTGACGCTTTTTTATACATAAATAGATTTTTTTCATTTTTGAGATTATAAATTTTCAAACTTACCTTTCTTCTCTTTATATTTACCACACACTTTATTTAATCGTTTATAGATTTACATAACTTCATTACTATATTCTTTTTAATGGTCACTGGGGAATCGGCTGGTTTCTGTTCCCGGTAATTTTTTTTTATATATGAAAAGCTACCATTATTTTTTACAATAAGTATATACAAAATATATTTCACTTGTGCAATCTCAAGAATTTATTCATATTTCAATTCTCAAATCTGTATAAATGTTACTCTTATCAATCTTTTTCTGTTTATGAAATTTTGTCAATGAACAATGTAATAGATAATATTTATTTCAAATTATAATACAAACTATCTTACACTCACCTTCTAGTTAACAAAGCCGGACATTCTATTACCTATATAATATTATGAATAGACTATTGGCTACCCACTGTAACAAGAACCAACCCCCTACACTCAGACGAATAGTCTTGTAGGGGTATTTCAGTAAAACATACTCTGTAATACAATATATCTGTATTTTGTATGGAATAAAGAATATTTGAATTTGAATTTGAGTTTCCACGTTTTGGACCAATTCTTATTCTCATATGAATAACAACGCTAACTCATCATGCACTTATGCTAATAAAGTGTGTCCATAGTCTTCTTCTTTCATTCAATTTAGGCTCTTGCCTGTTCCGACTCACAACAGTATCGATCATATCCATCACATTATACAGTGAAACTAAATTAAAATTGAATTTTCTACATTATTGACCGAGTGAAGTGAGGTCTAAGATTCAAGTCGACGGTTTGGCATTTCACTTAATGTTTAAATGTTTGAATGTTTAAATGTTTATATGTTTATATGTTGCGCATTTACGGCGAAACGCGTTAATAGATTTTCATGAAAATGACATGTATATTCCTTTTTAAATTGCGCGTCGACGTATATACAAGGTTTTTGGAAATTTTGCATTTCAAGGATGATATAAAAGGAAAAAGGAGCCTCCTTCATAAGCCAATATTAGATTAAAATCAGACTATAGAATATTCATCATAAATCAGCAGTCGAGTTGATTATAGATTGTATGCCATGACGCATGCAATTCAATATCTCAATGTAACTTGGTAAAAAATAAACAGCTGTGTAGACTATAAATTGCATGCCTCATTGCATGCCTCATTGAATGCAATTTTTATGCACTATTGGAGAAATAATAGGAGAAAATAATAATAGGAGAACTAAACAGTGAACTATGAACAGTGAACTAATAATAGAAGAACTTATAACAGCTTGTCTGGGCGCCTAGATGTCTTCTGGTTTTTTCGCGCTAAATTCCGGAAAGCGTTATATGATAATTAAATCTTGTGTAAGCATGATCTGATCAAATAAATAGTTGGTGTATCAGTGTAGATGTGCTTATGGTTTGAGACGTCGTTCAGTTATAAATGTTATTTATTCTATTGATAAAATTTCTGTTCATTATTTGTTATTATATTATTTAATTTTTATAAATTCTGAATTCCCAATTTGTTTTATTTTTACTTTTCTCATAAGCATTTGAAATATTTGTATTTTTCATTTTTGAATTTGGTGGTATTTTTGTTGTTTGTATTATCTATTATTGCATAAGTTCGTATTATTTTTATCATTATTTTTCTTATTTCATTTCTATCTGTACAATTTATATTGTTAAGGAGACATATTTGGGGGAACATGTTGTCTCTATTGTGAATAAATAAATAAATGAACTATTGCTTGCTTGCAATAACGCATGCAATAATAACTAAAATAACATAGTATTGTCTCTCGAACTTTCTCTGCTTTGAACTTGGGCTGTCCTGTTGCCAGTATGTCTTGAAGGAGATTAGCTTTTGATGTTAGTAATTTTGATACACCAACCTCAACAGCCATTAGCCGTTTTCACACCGATATCTCGCTGACACGAAATACTGACAGGATTTACTCTGATGGACAGTATAAGAGGAGGCTGCGGTTTCTAACTGCGCGAGGTCTACTGTTCACAGAACTACTAGTACAGTAGATCTAAGATTGAATTGGAATTGTTCATATTTCATATTCTATTACCGTCTTTTCCGAGGTCTATCCATATAGTTCAGAATCTTCAAGGGAATCCTTTTTGCTGGCATCCTGTTGACATGCTCTCTCCAATGGTTGCGATATGATGATTTTTAGTTACAATTTTTATCCGAGTTTATCAGATCAAGAGATCATTCACTCATAATCAATGAGCAATACAATGTCTTCAACGAACTTATCATTTAATCTAGAAAGTCTATAATAGCGATATTGTGGCGTTGAAGACCATTTGACAAAACTAATAGCATCAAAAGATGAACTCTCCAGATAATCCAACTAAATTAACAAGTTGAGAAGTTTGATGCAGCAGTTTGCGCGGCCAGTTTGTGATGCGCGTTAATTTTTAATGCTTGGAGTCGGTTAACCTCTTTGAATGAATAATCTCTCACGGCTCACGGCAGACGAGAGACTGGCTAGGTGCTGAGAGATGAGTGCTCAAGTTTGCCGAGTGCAACGAGTCAAGTCGAAAGAGAGAAAGAGATTGAGTGAGAGACAAAGAGATGGAGTAAGAGAGAAAGTGAGTGAGAGAGAGAGAGAATGGGAAAGAGCACGAGAGGAAGAAATCGAGTTGGTGAGAAAGAGATTAAGTTGGTGAGGGAGAGAGTGGAGAGTGAATGAGTTGAAAAGAGAGAACTTTGAGAACAGACAGAGAGAGAAGTGTGAGAAAGTGAGGAGAGAGAAGGAGAGGAGTGAACGATGTGTGGGAGAGAGTGGTTCTGGTATGAGAAAAGAGAAGAGGAATTTAAAAGCAGATGAGACAGAAAATGAAGTGTGCAGTAATGAGTGCCGAGTATAGAACTAGAGGAGAGGGGAGAGAGAGTTCGACTGGGTGGTTGAAAATCGAGGAAGTGGGAGAGAATGTGAGATGTGGGGATAGAGAAATAATAACAAGAGAGAGCAGAATTACAGGATGGAGGAATAAAGAGAGAGAAAAATAAAGGAAAAATTACAAAATTAGGACAGAGAGTCTTGGCAGAGAAGAGATGATGGCACTAGGAATGGATTGGAGATATAAAAAAGAGGATAATGAGTGGATTTGAAATATGGTAATAATTGAGAGAAATTGAGGAAAATGGGTAGGAGAACGGAATGAGTGAGGAAATGATGATAACAAAGCAGGATGAAAGAAAAATGAAAGGAGATCAACAAAAGAACGAGAATAGATTACGGAAGAAAGAAAAGGGAATGGAATGAGAGAGCAAATTGATGAATATAAATTAATGTTAAGAAAGTGCTTTAAAACGCAGCAAAGTAGAAGAAGAGACGCCAAAAATACAAGAAATGGAATAAAAATACAATAATTATGTACAGTGAAGTAGGAAACAGGAGAATTGAGAAAAGGTGATAGAGATGGTGAAAGATGGGGAAATAGAGAAAAAGTCAGATTCGATCAAGCGATAGAATAGAATGAAGAAGAATAATGAGACTATTAGAAATAGAACAAAGTATGGCCGTAAAAATAAAAACAGTGAAGAAACTGAGAACTAAAAACAGGAATTGATAAATACGATAGCTGGAGAGTGAATAACAATGAGAGTGAGAGAGACAGAGTTGAAGTAAACAAAGAGATACAAGATAGAGAGAGAGTATGAGTGAGAGAGGCAAAGGTGTCAGTCTACTTGTTGCCGGTGAAAACTTTCTTTCACTCAATTTCATCCCGCACTGTATAAAGTGTTGCAAGCTTAGATGATGTTTAAGGCTTAGTGTAATGGTGAGGAAGGGGTGAGGAAGGAGTGTGCGCGTGTGGGTGTGAGGAGGAAGAGTAGGAGTCGAAGGAGTGGGTGGAGGAGGAGGAGGATGATGGGGTGGAATTAGCTATGCTGAAATTAAGGGCCTCTGAATACTTGCCGCGGTCGCAGTAAAGATAGCGACTACTTCTTAGTATCAGGAGTTTTGCAGCTTTGTTTGTCTGTGAAGTATGCAGTTACTTGTTTCTAATGTAGAGGATTATCAGAGATTATAATGGAGGAAAATATAACAGAGAAAGTGGAGAAAACTACTTTAGAGTTGTTCTGAATTCGTGAGAAACGTTCAAACGTTTTTTTTTCATGATAATAGTTGAGTAGATCACGACAAATCATTAGAAATTTGGAAGCTTCAGAAGAGATTCTATACATGTATGGTGAACTACAATGTTTTATTTCGTTCATGTTCAATGAATTTGATCTCCAAAGTGTGTTATTGTTTTGTTTTGCAGAATGCTCTTGATTATCATGACTCAGTTCAATGAATCAAATCTTCTCTTCTCATGTGAAGTCTACTAGAAAACATGAAGCAAAGCATAATATTATAACTATATTTGTGTTCAATTGCTTGAACACAATATGACAAGTTATGATGATAATATATCGTTTCTCTGCTAAGTTTTGAGAGTGAGAAGCCGAGATGAGACTCTTGAAATATTATCAGCTTTGTTGAGGGTGGATGAAGAGGAGTAACGAAACAGAGCTAGAAAAAGAGTGAATAGAAGAGAGATAGTGAATGGGAACACGTGAGGAAAGAAATAGGGATAATGAACATAGGAGAAGAGGATTCAGTTACTGAATTGAATAAACTCGCTTGGATTTAAAAATTGTTTTGTAGATTTACTTGCATTTTGGCGATGGGACATTTGAGGCATCCCTTCTTATTAGACACTCCTGCATCACTTCCATCTCCTTTATCAAGATCATCTCTATCTTCATCTTATCCTCAAAGCTTTTCAATATTCTCACCATTATTGCCATCATTCTTTTCTCCCAGCTCACTTGAATGTTTTCTTCTTCCAGTTTCACCATATTTATCAATTTTTGAAGGATGGAATGATAAATATTCGTTTCTCCAATTAAATATTCCACATAGTCGGACCTCATATTCCCACCTCATTTACAGCATTTCCTTCATGATCTTTCACAGACCTGTTACTACTATTCCTACTCAGCTGTCTATCTCCTTTACTTCTTCCTTCTTACTAAGATATTTCCTCATTTCTCATGATTTCTAATAAATTTATTCTCATGATTCCTCCCATTGTTCCATAACTGTATGTTTGGATATTTGCTCTCCTCGCTTTTTCTCTTCGAGTCCAGTTTACTTCTCATTCATCATCAATCTCCTCTCCTTCATCATTTACTCGTCAATCACCAAGTTCATCCCTCAGCGATAAAAATGAATTTCGATTTCCCTATTCTGTCTTTCATTTCTTTATCTTCAAGTTCTCGGTTCTCTTCGAATACACTTTGGTGCTGCATTTTCTTATCAGCTCCTTGTCAATTTTCTCTTCACATTTTGATCGTTTTTCTCATCGTTTTACTATTTCTTCTTCTTCTTCTTCTGCTTCAATCGTCCGATTGGTTGGCAGCTTTCCATCTTTGTCTGTCCAGAGCCAGCTGTTTTAGTTGGGTATAGCTCTGGACCCCAATATCCCGGGTTATCTGCTTCAAATATTGTAGCCGGGGTCTTCCACGAGCCCGTTGTACACTGATTGCACCTTCCAGTATTGTTAGCGTGAATTCGCTGTGTCTTATAATATGTCCTATCCAAGAATGCCGTCTGTCCCTAAGAGATTTCAATAGAGTTTTTTGTGTCACTTCAGACCTTTGAAATACTTCTTCATTTGTTATTCTATCGGTCCATTTTATTTTCAGCATTCGCCTCCAACACCATACTTCAAATGCATTAATTGCCTTTTCTTCCGCCTTACCGATAGTCCATGTCTCTGAGCCATATAGTGCAATACTCCAGATACAACTCTTTCTCAAATCCAAATTCAGACTTTTGGAGGAAAGCACATTCCGTTTATTGATGAAAATGGCCTTGGCTTCTCTTATACGGCGCTTTATGTCTTCTTTGTCTTTTCCATCCTCTGAAATAATGCTACCTAAGTATTTAAATTTTTTTACTTGTTTGAGGGCGTTATTCTCTATCTTTACTATTTCAAAATCAGGATTCTTGGAGCAGATCATCACTTCTGTCTTAGCCTTATTTATCTCCATGTAAAATTCATTTTTGAGAATGTTACTATTTCTATGCTACTATAATTTTTATTTTCTCCTTCAATTTGATTGCCTTCTTCATGACTACTTGATGCGGATACGTTTTGTTTCCACTCAATTTTATTCCTTCCCAAATTATTCTTCTGTTCACATCCACGTCAAATCAATCTACTATCTTCTTCTATCTCTTCTTCTCCATCTTCATCTTCATCTTCATCTTCTTCTTCTTCTTCTTCTTCTTCTTCTTCTTCTGCTTCATCTCTTTTTCCTCTCTCTTTTTCTTCTTCTTCTTGGTTGGTTCGGGTTGACTTTAACAAGGTTGGTTATGATGAACTCGGGTCTTGGGGTGTCGTCGTCATATCGTGTTCCGCCGAGCTTTAAATTTATTTTCAAAAGCAACTTATAATGAGAGAGGAGCCTGGGTGGTTAAAGGGGGGAGTAAGGGGACGGAGCACCCTCTGCTTACACGACGAATTGCCCCCTACAACTCCACCACCCCCCTTCCAAACGCTATACGAAAACCACGGTTGCAACCTCCATCAAGTAGTCTTCTTACCCCCAATTCTTCTACCTCCACTTCTTCTTCTTCTTTTACTCATAAACGAACAAAATCTTCTCAGATGCCTCCACTGCTCTGACGTTTTCGTTCTCTCGTCATCCGTCTCAAATATTGCCTATTACCGACCTTACTTATTTCCCTCTCCCTCAGACTCCTTCTGGACTTTTTTCTCCTTTTCCTCCTTTCTATTCCTCTTCACATGTCTTTTCACCTTGTCCTTCAGTTTCGACAAACCTTTCATGTATTCCTTCAGTTTCTTCCCCTTTGCTCTTCTTCGACTACCTCCTTGTGATGATTTCTACGCTTTCTATATTATCTCCATTTCTTCGTCTATTCTGTTCATATCTTCTCATACCATTCTCTTCTCTGTATTGTAAGATTCTCTCGTCCTTGAGCCTCATTCCCCAGTATCAATTATTATCTATTACTGTTTCCTAATCTTATCTTGAAATCTCCCAATTTTATATTCAAAAAATTTCCATTCAAAAACAGTTAACAAACATAAATATAAATTACATTTTATGGAAAGATTAGCATCCGCAAAGAAAGAATCTGAGCGCGGATGCGAGTTGTGCTATTTCATAAAACTAGAAAGAAATATAATTATAATTCTATAATTATATATTTTTTAACTTTTGTTATCTATCTCTATCTTAGTTTCATTTTCCTATTCCTCCTGTGTATATTATTTTTGTTCTCCTGATTACTCATCCCTTGTTTCCTCCTCACTGTTTTCAATCTCTTCTCCTCTCAATCTCTCACAGTGTCTTGATTTCGATTTTCTCTTATCCCACTACTTCTCCTTTCTCTCTAGTTTCTCTCCTTTTCTCAAAACTTTTCAATCCGCCACAGCCAATTTTACAGAGCGACCATTACCTTAGTAAGGGGATATGATTGTGGCGCAGAATCGGGAAGTGGAAGGAGAAAGAACTGCAAGGAATGTGAGAAGGAGAAGGCAAAGAGATAAACAAGATGAGGGGGAAAGAAGAAGAAGAGGAGGAAGAGAAATAAAACAAAGTAAGAGAAGAAGAAAAAATAAGGCGACGTAGACTGGCATGCAATTTCACTTGTGCATCATTATCATCGCTCTGTCTCAGTTGCTCCTCAAGTCAGCCTCAAGTCACTAACTCGGAAAATACGAACGCAATTTGTTTGGAGAAGTGGTTAGTGATGATACTGGATATATCTCAAGAAACTTCAGGTTTGAATTCCAGTATTCGTCTCTCCATTGTGGAGAGAGTTCACTGTTATAGAAACATTGAATTTGTGATTGAGATATTGAGAAAATACTGTTTTCAAATCCATACTACGTAATAATTATGGGCGAAACACGTTATCAGGAAAATAAATAAATAAATATTATTATGATATGTCAATGAAGGATTGACTTCCTTCGTCACTCCGTCTATGACCGTCTCCACCAACAGTTTTATAAACTACAAAATTACTTTTCAATGATAAAATTTCATCAGTCATTCATTCTTTACAAGAGGCTTGTACAACGAACACAATTGACTAAGTGAGGCCTATAAAATTGGAGGATATACTCAAAATTGGACAAAAATCATGAAGTGTAAACATAACCTATTTTTGGACAATTTCTATCTAAATTTGGGAAAGGAACAGTTTTGGGCTTTAAGCCTGTTGTTCCTTCCCCAATCATTCATAGTTGAGAATGATATTGTATCTATCCATGTATAAATAAATGAATAATTTATATCGTTGCATGCATGCAACACAACATGAAATCATGTATAAACACAGACCTACACAACTCATGTGAAAGACCTCATCATTCAGATATGAACAGTAGGGCGACAATTCACTACTTCAGGATTAAGATAGCTGCTTCACACAAACGACAATCAACTTGAGAGAGACTCAAAGCTTTCAGCATTGGTTGAATGGGAAGCTCTGTTCTCATTTACAAGGAATGCTGACAGTCTAACGTGAATCTCTCTATAACAGTATAACAGCGTAACATGATGAACAAGAAATTGTTGAAGGCTGTCATGTGGGAGAAAGATTTGTGATATTAGAGGAAATGGAGGAAGTAGAGGAGTATTGTGAGGAGGTAAATGGGAGGAAGAGGAGGAGGTGGATGAGGATGATTGGGAGGCAGAGGAGGAGAAGGACGAAGAGGACAAGAATAAACTCAGTTCAGTTCATTATGGAGATTTACTCGAACCACCCTCATTATTATTACTATCATTGGAGCTATAGTACTGCGGGCACAATTCTGCTTATCGCTTACTTTTATGGGGCATAAAGTTACCCCCTACCTCTCTACCCCTTCTCCCACCACCCATCGACAACAATATACGCAACATCAAAAGCGCGGGAAAATGTACACCAACCTCCCACTCTCCGCCATCTCTATGCTAAAACAAAACATAATACACGCACACCCAAGTTTGGTAATATCATGTAAATTTACATGGGTGTCGCTGGTTAAGCATGCTTGTAAAATTTGATGTCGGCCAAATTTGACACAAAGTACGTTGACGTCTTGTCGTCAAATTTGTGCAAACAGTAGTTGTGTAGCTTGACGTGATTTATGTTGTAAAATAGAGGCATGTGAGGCATGCGTTAGTTGAATGCAACGTATATTATTTCATGATGCATATGATCCTAAGGAATAAATGTCTGTGGCATGTGAGGCATGCGTTAGTTGCTTGCAACAAATACTATTCCATGATGCATACGCTATGATATTATGGAAATAATATTTACAGTTTGTGAGGCTTGCCTCAAGTCATCCATGTTGCAATAGAACAGTCTTGCAAGAGGTTATCTATGTGAAAACATTACTTGAACATCACTAATATGAGCATCATCAAACAAATATGAGTTTTCAAATTCAATGTAAATATAATCATTGGAATTGGTGCGTATTCTGGATGTTTTCCAGCGAATGAGGATTCAAGATTAATATTCACTCATCTATTTCACTCTCCATGACGAACTGCAAGTAATAACCCGATTTTGACACAAAAATCTTACAGTTGAGACAATTGAAAAATGATTACTCTTGCATAATGAGTTGGGGCCGTTTGCACAGTCGAAGTTTAAACTGAATTCAATCAGCTGGTGGCTTAAGATTGAAATGAACTTCATTAAAACGAACTAAATTTAATATTTTATTTATTTATTTATATTTTTTACAAAAAAACACTGATTGGGAGAGGAAAACTAAGGATACTCCTTGTACTATTTCTCTCTCAAATTTTGATAGATAGGTAACATTTTAAAAGTCCAAAATAGGGTTATGATTTCACTTTACTAAAATTTAGTCCATTTTCACTCAAAAACAACAAAAACTAAGATTTTTAAATTTTGACTGTTGAAAACAGAATAAAAAACAAAAATATCACACTCAAATCACCATTCATTGGAAAATTTTTGAGTAATTTTGCAAAATTTAGAGCCAGAAAAAACACAACCAACTATTCAGCACAGCTGATAACAATGGATTTAATCCAGTAGAAAATTGAATTTAGTTTAAGCTGATACTAAGAAAACGGCACAGTAGGAGAGAAACACGATTTAATGTGCATACTATCATTAGGATCATAATATTATTAGGGTTATTAGGCGTAGATCGACTCTTCAATATCTTGATAGTAGTTCCAGATTGGGTTGTTTCTAGTTTGTTTTATATAGAATCATATCTATTCCATGAAACAAAGAATCGGATCAGATTCATTTCTCCTCAGTCCCTATTGTATTCAACCAGTTCATTTTGAAGAGTTCAATTTTCCAACATCATCACGGAAACATAGAATATTCAATGAACGCATGCATTGGAATTAACTGTCCGGCTGACAGTTAAATAAATAAATAAAAACAATTAAATAAATCAAGAAAAGAATAAATAAATCAAGACAGTCGCAGATCAAGCCGTATATTGTTTTTTTCTAATTTCTTGTACATTATTTATTTGATATGAATGGAGTACTTTCATATCTATCTATTCGTATCCATAATTATTCATTGAAAACCATATTCTTAGCAGAATGAATGAGAGTGGAATCCAGCTGAAATCGCCCACTTGCAGCTAGATATCACGGAGAATCTGTAACCAGTGTGCTAGCGACAAATTCAGCGGTCTCGTTGTGTTGTGTCTGTAATGCAACCGCCGCCATGCGTCCGTTGCTCGGATAGGAGCGTCGCGACGACATCGTAACCATGGCAACGCTCTTCGCTGCACAACGCACCCTACAAGACGCAGCAAGCGTCGAACAGAGAGCAGTAGAGCAGAGACCAACCCTCCTCTTCCTCATCATACTCCCAAACCTACTCCTCCTCCTCCTTATTCTCTTCTCCATCCCCTTCTCCTCATCGTCATCCTTATCCCTCTTTGCCTTTCTACTTCTCTACTCTCACTTCCCCTATTCCTTCCCGCTCTCCTGTTTATATCTTCCTCAAGCTTATCTTCCTCTCTTCTCTCCCTCCTCCTTCACCTACAACTTCTCCTCCTCCTTTTCATTCTTTATCACCCGCTTTTCCTCCTCCTCTCATCACCCTTCCCCTCTTATCCCTTCTACTTCTCTTCCTCCTGCTTCATCACCTTTCAGTCCTCCTCTCCTGCACCACCTTCTCCTCATCCACCTCTTCCTTTCCTTTCCCTTCCTCCTCCACCTTCTCTACCTCCTTCTCTTCCTCTTCTTCCTCATCCCATCTCAGTTGCCACCACGGTCCACCAAACACCCCAGCATGCTTTCTTGAAACCATACAAACATCGGCACACGAGTGCTTGACTGTAATGCGCATGCGTCGATCTTCCATTGCTCACAAGAAAGTGAGTAGTTATGGGGGTCAACTAAATTTATTGAGTTTTAGGATAGATTTGCTGAGGTGTTGTGATAGACATCAATATTGCTATTTTTTATTTCTTTTATCTTCTTTGCTCATACTTCTGTATTATTTTATTTCGCCGATCAATTTAACATTCAGTTCTTCAGCATGATGGAGTTGCAACTGAGCAACGAAATTTCCACTTTTGTTTAATATGGAAGTGAAATTGTTGTGTTGTGGATTGAATATTCTATAAGTTGTATGAAGAGATCTTCAAATCCGAAGGAAGGTTGCGTTGAATGAAATCATAGAGAGCAGATAGCATAATAATACCAATATTTGTTTTCTTAGGGCTACTTTCTAATATAAATCTGAGCACCCTTTTCAAATAATTTCGTCACGACATGTTTCGGCTACTAATGCCATTTTCAAATGATTTTCAAGTGACTAAAATGGCATTAGTAGCCCAAACATGTCATGACAAAATAATTCTAAAGGGGTACTCAGATTTATATTTTTATTAATAATACCAATATTATTCATCTATGATGAAATTTTAAAGTATGAGTTGACTATCAGAAGAATGCAATGTTGCAAAATTTAAGTTGTGAAGATAATAGTGAGAAATAGTTGATTCATTGTAGGGAATTATTATTATAATTATGAAGTGAAGGAAAAACCTTACAAGATTCAAATAGGTGTAATTATAATATATGAATATATTTTGAAAAAAAGAGCGTTCATTTTATATAAAGAAGAGATTGAGGAAGCCGCAAGTAGGCTATTATGCATTGATTCATGCACATATAACAAGTGAGCTATTATCATAGCCACCTCTAATACCTGTATTAGAGGTGGCTATGCTATTATGCATTGATTCATTATACTATAATAACAATGATCCATCAAAAATGGACAGAATAAACCAAAATCTTTATTCGTCCCTTGGTTCAAGTATAATATACTCGAGTATTAAGCTGTCTATAATAAGGTCAGAAATATTTATGATGAAGGATTATAGGAGAGAATTGAGGAGGAGGAAAAACTACAAAAAATTTCATGAGAAAAATGATGATAAAATCATGATGATGGTGGGAGGAAATAGAAGAGAAGAAACTTGGAAATCAGAAGATAAGAACGGAAAAACGCGGTAGCAAGATCAGAACCAACAGCAGTGTAGCAGTGTTATTCCAAGACGGTTTGTGTGTGGCGTTGCGGAAGCGCTTGTAGGTTCACAAGGAGACTCGAAGAAGGAGGCAAAGGAGGAGAAGGATCAGGAGGAGGAGTAAGAGTTGGTTACGAGGAGGAACGAAGCAAGGGGGAGGAAAGTTGCTCCCTGCGGTATTGACTGGACCTGGGGGCCCCAGGGACCTAGTCAATACCACCCCGTGGGAGCCCCCCCCCGACCATCTGATTGGGGGGTGTAAAGGGGGACTCGAAGGACAGTCATTCATGCCGGTAGCTTCCTTTCCCACCCCTTCTCGAATAACATCCCCACCAAAGCAAGCGCTCTGTTATACAGCTATCAGCCAACCAACCAAACATCCTTATTGCATTAAAAACTACACGACAAAACTCACGCCGCTCGCACCTAATTCAACCTCAGACTCGATTACTACAAATTCTAAATAGGCTCCTCCACTCTATGTGCTCAATTTACTTTATATATTCTGAACACTCAATGATACTTGAACTCTATTCACCTTATATGAATACGAGATTTACTTTATGTACACCTTATATACACTATACTACTATATAACCATACACAATACTACACTCTACTGAACTCAAATACTAGTATACACAATAATCTAGAATGGAACAGGGTAGAACATTTTATCCTCTATACAGTATTTTGGCTCATGTTAGTATAATAGGTTTCAAGTCTTGAATTCTGGCTAAGGTTGAAGTCTTGTAATGACTGGCTAAAAAATTGTTCTATTTTTCAATCAGTCTGTTCAGTATTATCATAGAGAAACAATAGCATAACTTACGCTATTGTTTCTCTATGGTATTATTCAGATGTAATTTATTAGCTTTTTGTGTGATATTGGTAATGCATTCATTCAATAATTGAATTATTTGCAGGAAGGTGAGCATTTTCAGTAACAGATATATTTGTAATGAACTTGAAGGTAGTTAACTTGATTCATTATTTACATTCGATGATAATTTTGAAATCGATAATTCAAATCAGCCAAACCAAAATCTAACATAATGAAATACTGTCCGAACCATGTTATATAGTTCGATATCTTAATAATTATTATCATCATTGTTGTGAGATTAGATAGGATATATATTAATGATCACGGATAATCAAACAAACAAACTACAATCATTAATGTGATACTGAATTCAACTCTACTTCATAACTCATCATTATTTCACTTTATCAAGAATATTGTTATCATTCAACCTGGAAATTTTTAAGTTCACGTTCTGATTACTCACACAAACTTAGAAAGTATTCAAGATTTCATTTCAAAATTCAGACTACAGTATCAATTTTCGAGCAGGTGATGAGATTATTATCAATCATGGTCTTCTTTTTTCTCGGAATACTAAATACATGAGCCCCTGGATTTTCATCTAATTTTCATACAGTTTGACTTGAATTTGTAATAGGGAGACAAGCAAATGAACACGGAGACAATTTATTTCAAATGATGAAAGAAAAAGACAAGACCAACTGCAACAACAAAATAGGAAATAATTGAAGGAAAAGAATAATGAGAGAGAACTATCAAAAAGGAAGAGGGAGGAGTAAAATAGTAGAAGAGGAAATAGGAGAAGAAAAAGAAGAACAATTGAAAACAAAAAGAAAGTGAAGAGAGCTTCTGATGTTGAAGGCAGTTTTAATTTTGTTCGGGGACTGTAAAGGATGATGAGACTCGACTTTGAACCTGGGGGGGAGCGCTTTTGGGGTGGGAGGGGGAACTGAGTGAGAGGATTTCAAGCAGGTGTCATATTTGAAGTGTCCAAAACTCAGCGGTTATCCTTATAGCTGCCATTTTGTTTTTTTCACTTAAAAATTTTTATCTCAAGAACGAAATGTTGTATTGATCCGAAATTTGGCATGAATATTTATGCTATAAAGACTCAACTATAAAAATAAAAAAAAAAATTTTCGTTGAAATTTTTCAAAATGGCGGCCATTTTAAATTTTTGATGGCGATATCTCGAAAACCGTCCATTTTACAGAAAATTTACAAGAGACAAAGAAGTTAGCAAATTTTTTCACAATTCCAATGATACCTAATTTATTGAGATTGGTCGAAGAATAACAGAGAAATTAATTTTTTTCGTACTGCATGCATGACCACTTTTCACCATTTAAAGATCAATATTAATTTTTTAATTCCAGATGTATTTAAGATGAAGCTTTGAAACTCGGTATGGCTCCATATGGGCAAACAGATGATTTTACAATGGTTTTCAGATGATAATGTTTGTCTTGTAAAAGTATTGTTGTTTCATTAAAAGTGCCACCTTGTGGCAAGAGTGGTTGCTGCAGCAGGTGCCATTCAAGATGATGAAAATGCTTTTATAGCAGTTCGACGGTCCATGATTGAAAGGTGCAGACTGTGTAATCAAGTTGAAGGACGGCATTTTGAGCAATTGCTGCATTAGTATCAGTGAACCGATTTGAGTGAAATTAATATTTTTCAATGTAAAATAAAATTTGGAGGAAAGTTATTCTTGTATATTTCTGTAATAAGAACGGTTTTCATGAAATTATAAAAAAAATAATATTGATCTTTTAATGGTGAAAAGTGGTCATGCATGCAGTACGAAAAATTAATTTCTCTGTTATTCTTGGACCAATCTTAATAATTAGGTATCATTGGAATCGTGAAAAAATTTGCTAACTTTTTTGTCTCTTGTAAATTTTCTGTAAAATGGACGGTTTTCGAGATATTCGCCATCAAAAATTTAAAATGGCCGCCATTTTGAAAAATTTCAACGAAAATTTTTTTTTTTTATTTTTTATAGTTGAGTCTTTATAGCATAAATATTCATGCCAAATTTCAGATCAATACAACATTTCGTTCTTGAGATAAAAAATTTTTAAGTGAAAAAAACAAAATGGCAGCTATAAGGATAACCGCTGAGTTTTGGACACTTCAAATATGACATTTGTAGTCTCCTAGCATCCAGGTACAATACCCTAAAATTCTCGACACTACTTCTGAAACACCCTGTATAACCATACACAATACTACACTCCACTGAGCTCAAATACTAGCATACACAATAATCTAGAATGGAACAGGGTAGAACATTTTATCCTCTATACAGTATTTTGGCTCATGTTAGTATAATAGGTTTCAAGTCTTGAATTCTGGCTAAGGTTGAAGTCTTGTAATGACTGGCTGAAAAATTGTTCTTTTTTTCAATCAGTCTGTTCAGTATCATCAGATGTGAGGGTAATTATGTGATACTGGTAATGCATTCATTCAATAATTGAATTATTTGCAGGAAGGTGAGCATTTTCAGTAACAGATATATTTGTAATGAACTTGAAGGTAGTTAACTTGATTCATTATTTACATTCGATGATAATTTTGAAATCGATAATTCAAATCAGCCAAACCAAAATCTAACATAATGAAATACTGTCCTAACCATGCTATATAGTTCGATATCTTCTTAATAATTATTATCATCATTGTTGTGAGATTAGATAGGATATATTTTAATGATCATGGATAATCAAACAAACTACAATCATTATTAAATGTGATACTGAATTCAACTCTACTTCATAACTCATCATTATTTCACTTTATCAAAATATTGTTATCATTCAACCTGGAAATTTTTAAGTTCACGTTCTGATTACTCACACAAACTTAGAAAGTATTCAAGATTTCATTTCAAAATTCAGACTACAGTATCAATTCTCGAGCAGGTTGATGAGATTATTATCAATCATGGTCTTCTTTTTTTCTCGGAATACTAAATACATGAGCCCCCTGGATTTTCATCTAATTTTCATACAGTTTGACTTGAATTTGTAATAGGGAGACAAGCAAATGAACACCGGAGACAATTTATTTCAAATGATGAAAGAAAAAGACAAGACCAACTGCAACAACAAAAATAGGAAAGAATTGAAGGAAAAGAATAATGAGAGAGAACTATCAAAACGAAGAGGGAGGAGTAAAATAGTAGAAGAGGAAAAAGGAGGAGAAAAAGAAGAACAATTGAAAACAAAAAGAAAGTGAAGAGAGCTTCTTGATGTTGAAGGCAGTTTTAATTTTGTTCGGGGACTGTAAAGGATGATGAGACTCGACTTTGAACCTGGGGGGGAGCGCTTTTGGGGTGGGAGGGGGAACTGAGTGAGAGGATTTCAAGCAGGTGAAAGGACTGTTGGTTTCCCTCCCTCGCCGCCCCTCCACCCGCTATCCACGGGAGTAAATAGAGGGAGAAAAAGGAACGAGATAAATGGCTGAAACACTGCTTGCAAGCAAAAAGTAATGTGGAGGTTCCAGGAATCGCAGGGAGCAGGGAGAGAGAGGGAATGAGAGGAGCAGAAGAGAGAAAAAATCGACAAAACAAATTGAGTCGTCGACGAAAACAGTGCCGTAAGAGACTACAATTCACGCTCTGTTACATTTATTTCTCCGACTCGCCGAGCTCGCCTCGCACAATGAATTGATCTGCTCTCATTAGAACTGCTAAACGAAAATTTAATACTACTCCAGGAAATGCAAACGGAGGAATCACATACTATTTTGGAAGATGCAAATTGAAATGATGATGAAGAATCAAAAATCTAGAGAAATTGTAAATGAAAATTGAGGTGCATTATTGCTAATTATCAGTTTAACATAAGACATAACATTACACGATTGCTCTTTAATAGGGCTTCAGTGGAAGTAGATTTCAATAGAATAGAATATAATTTATTGTTTCTCATAAACAATAGTACAATATTACAAGAAAAAAAAAACAAAACAAAGATATCAAGTTATTAGCCAAATTTATCAAATGCTATGGCTCAAAAATATAATAATGTAAGAATACGAAAAAAAAATTCTCGTTTAAACATCAATTTTAATATGTTGTAGGCTGTGGGGAATACATCAGTTTTTTTACTCCAAATCTCATGTTTTAGCAGTATTATTCAGCAGCTTCCATTTGAAATATTTATGGATTTAGTGTAATTTAATTCACACATTCAGAATAGACAACCTAATTATTAATTTGATAAAAGTCATAAATTTGCACTATATTCTTATTCAAACCGATTTTTTTCTCTTCATGCTCAAAATAATGTAGAATTATTTGGAAACACATGAATTGAATCCCTGTTTATAACCTGTGTTTGAATCACCGTTACGTCTGTGGTGAAAACTTGAATCCTGTGATACCCAAAGCTGATATTCAACCATTTATCAAGTGATCACTCATATTATCATCGAGTTTCAGCAGAAGGATTCACAAGAAATAAAATTTCACTCGCAATATCTATAAGTAGTTTTAGGAGAAGACACAGTGCAAGGATTCTCTCCCTATCCCAATGATAAGCCTGTTATGAGAACGTCAAGTGCCAGACAACATAACACTGTACTTTAAACTCTCAACTCAAATTTATGACTCCAGCTGCAATATAAGTTTAAACACTCATTCCAATAGTGGGAACATAACTTTTTTCAATACAGCATAAAAGGCATGATTGATTGTTGATCATTATTATCCTACAAAGACTATATTCGCTATCATCACAATATCGAGAAACAGATTGCCAAATTGAGATTCTATGCATGTAAATTTATACAACAGCTCAGTGATATCGAAGAAGATCTGGAAGCTTCTATGATTTGAATGTAATGTCTGTTCTTCTAGTTGTCAGAAATATGTCAGCTTGTTGATGTTTCGTTGCTTACCAATGGAAATTGATTTTTGAAATTGATAAAGCTTGCGTAGTTTCTGAGTGAAATGAGTTTAAATGAGTATATAAGTGATATGATGATGAAGTGATATGAGTGATATGATGTAATGAAGGGAATTTAGCCTCAAATAAGGCTTTAAATCTTCTTAAAATGTATGTATTCAGGGCTACTTATTATTATTTATGAAATA
This sequence comes from Nilaparvata lugens, assembly GCF_014356525.2. Taxonomy (NCBI): domain Eukaryota; kingdom Metazoa; phylum Arthropoda; class Insecta; order Hemiptera; family Delphacidae; genus Nilaparvata; species Nilaparvata lugens. Next base: position 59,662,156 of record NC_052507.1, read on the forward strand.
ACATTATAGTACCCCTTATTTTGAAAAGTTTTCAATATGAAATAACAGAATTGAATTTGTGTTTTCAATTTGTTATTTTATATTAAAAACTTTTCAAAAGGAAGGTATTATGATGCCTTTATGAGGGCTTTATTTATATAAATAAAAGGCTTCAAATGTTTTAAAGATGACACTATCAGTTAGCTTTTTTTAAGGGCTTTGAGCTTTCATATTTTGTTTCTTAGTTTTTAGAAAAATCCTCTCAATTTCGACCAAAAGCATCCAATCGCTATTTCCGATTATGTTTTCGCGTTTGACCACTCAGTTTGACAAGGGACAAACACCTGGCTATAAGTGTGGTGACACTCAAAAGCTTCCGTCCAAGGCTGAGTGCTTTTTTTGGTGTGTTGCTAAACATCCAAACTACTGGTCTTGTTGCAGTTAAGTTGTTAAGTGTCCAGGATGGTGTCGGAAATAGTTAGTGATGCTGCATCTCGCTTATCAGTCACTTGAAGGGGCGTGTAGCAGAATCTGCCTTATTTGAACACATGGCTCTGGCTAATGTTGTGAAGAATGAAAGAAATTTCACGCTTTGTCATTAGCGATTCAGCTTGCAATCAATAAAAAATTGAAGCATGTGGATCTCTTATCTTTCCATATCAATATGATATCAGATGAGACAAATAATGTGTTCCTTTGCCTGTATTTTGCCAATGTTTCTATCATGATGAGAAGAAGGGTACTTCTTTTAGAGGACAATTGTATGATTAGTTTCTTGTGATATATTTCTTTATCGCATGAGCCAAAAAGACATATTGATTTCAAAAAGAATAAAACTAATCTTTTGTAACTCACAGACTAGCCTCTCATTCGAATGAGGAAAAGTTTTGCTACCAAAATAGATTATCAAGCTTCTTCTATCAATTAGGCTGCCTTGGCTGTTTATTCCCATAACACTCACTTGAACTTCATGTCAAAAGTTTGCGATAGTTTTCAAACGCAGATGCAGACATCATTCATTCAATAATTCAAACAATAATCAGTCATTTGATTCATCAATTCATCCATTTTATGTCTTACTAACATTATATTAGACGTCAAAAATAACTCATGAAGCATGTAGTCTAGAAATGAGCTTCAAGCAGAACTACGTAAACTCAGGAAATTTTACAATAATACAATAGTAATTACTTTCAGAAAATATCGAGAACTTGTAAGTCTAGTCTAGATACAGACATCATTCATTCAATTATTCAAACAATAATCAATCATTTGATTCATCAATTCATCCATTTTATGTCTTACTAACTTACTATTAGACGTCAAAAATAACTCCTGAAGCATGAAGTCTAGAAATGAGCTTCAAGCAAAACTACGTAAACTCAGGGAATATTATAATAATGCAATAGTGATTTCTCTCAGAAAATATCGAGAACTTGTAAGTCTAGTCTAGTCGAGCGTTTGTAAAGATTAATGTTGAAAGTCATCATCAGTTCTATAAACAAACAATTCCAACCACTTCTCAGCCACCCACTGTTCAACCCTCGGCTTCCTTCTATCGGTTCATCTCTTGAAAATGCTCTTCTTTCACACATTCATGCTTTTCTGCTTCCCTTTTCGGCCCAAAAACCACCAGAGCTACTACCTATCATCCACTCAGCAATCGGTGACAGTTTTATTGAGAGCCATCACCATAGCAGCACTACTCTGCCATTCTACTGGAAAATTCAGGCAGTCAGCCACTTCCTCATTTTTACAAGACCTCATCCGGTTGTCATTAGCACATTCGTCAACCCCAAGAAAAAAATTAAGATGATGATGGAATAGAAGAAGAAGAAAGGGAGGAGACACAAGCTATCATCACCTAGGCCTGCTTCTTCACTCAACTCTGCCCGCAAATTAACACAAAGTAGTCGAAACCAAAACATCCGACTAATTTGTCAAATCTGTGGGCCAGACTTGTGGGTTGGTGTCACAACCTTCTAAATTATATTTTCTTTCTTGATGTTCTTCCTGAATATCGTCGGCAGGTGGTTGTGAGACTTGAAGGCGGGAGATCATGGGAATGTTATTATTTGGATTCTATTTGTTTTTGTATATAAAAATAATATTGTAAAGTTGTGATTTATTGTCGGTTTTTTTTGTGTAGTTCCAAGGATGCTCAAGAATTGCAATAATATTGCAAGACAGATTCCTTCACACATTCAATGAACTTCAATGAAAAAATCATCATAGCTTCAATTAACCTTGAAATTAAGTTTAGAAACAAACTGAAATTCCACACTATTTGTTCAACTTGATTAAACTAACTCAATTTTCCTATTACTGAAACATGAACTTTGTTTCAAGAATAGTTTCCAAACACCTGCAAGGTCACTCCACTAACCAATGCGCTAATGTTGAGGTTAACTTTTGCAACTATAACTCACGGTACATGATACAGAAGCCTTGATACACTTTGTGAAAAGTTAACTCGAGTACGAGAAAGAAGCCTGCCGACCAGTGGGGTGAGAGAAGTTTTTCGGTTCTAATTAAATTGTCAGTGTGGGAAGGGTGGGCGTTAGTGAGGTCTGAAATCTGATTCCGGCTGCCATATTTCACACAAGTCCGGTGGGATTCGTCAATTTCGCACCAACCCTATCACTGCTTCTATATCTATATCGAATTCTCTATAATGCATACCATCTATTTGGTTCTATATCTGTATCGAATTTATATTTCACATCTATATAATCATAAATAACTGGCTCTTCGAAGTTCGAATCGTAGAGACAAGTTCTCAGTTATGTTTCATTACATGACGAATCTTGTAGGGTTTTATGAGCCCTAATAACTAATCCAGTTCCAGCTTCGGAGTTTTTGATGATGGAGACTTCTTTTCAAATTATGTTATTCATGATTGCAATTAATTATACTAAGTATTGATTGCTTGACAATGATCGGTCGACTGCTAAGAATGTTTGAATTTCTGCAGACATGATTAGGTTCATGATTATGTTCATTTCATGACTGATCAATCAGATTCACTTGATAATGTGATGCATCAAATAGCCGAACATGTTGTGACGTGACTGAATAATTTTGAAAAGGGTACTTAGATTTCTATTTTTCATTATATTCAAAAGTAGACTATCACTTTCATTTTGGTGCTGAAGAATCACTCATTTCACCAATGTTATTGGATTCGAAAGTACAGACCATCTCGTATCATGATCATTCCTTCCATTACCAACTCACAAACATGGTGCTCAGGTGGACAATATCCAGGAACAAGTTAACTTATATCCAAGTTCTTCAACACTACAAGTTCATCAAGCATTGTGACTAAAGGGAAAGGATTCTCAGTTAATTTGAGGTTAAATTTCTGATACATTCTTCAACTACGCAACAAGAAACAGAGAGACTGGAAAAGTCGACAAGTAGTTGAAACTTCAGGTTACTGATGCCGCCCTTTCTCCTTTCGTGAGGGCACGACGCCTTTCATTAGGGCAGCGTCCCGACGCCTCACGTCTCGGGTAGGCGAAAGCGGAAGAAATATGGCCGAGCAGAAGAAGAAAATAAGAAGACGAAGAAGAAGAAGAAGAGGAAGGATAAGAAGAGGGGCAACAGACGAAATTGGAAGTTAGAACGGAGCTTTCTTTCTGGTTTATTGCTGTCTTGCTACCGTACCGTTGTTCCTCTTCACCCTTGTCCTTTCTTTCACTCTCTATTCTAGGGGAGAAAGAGTGGTTAAAAGAGGTTGAAGGGGGGAGGAGCGAAGAAGAAAAGGAAAAATTGTTGCGTGAGTTTTGGCGGCGACTGATAGCAGTTTTCTGGTAGCAATTGCTCGACTGTTGGAATCACACCCGCCTCGCGATTGCATCCTACAAATTAATTTATTTATGAATTACTCGCTTTTCTTCTTACAGTCTCGCTCTTCCTGTCGTCTCATCTCATTCATCTCTTCTCCTCCAACTACATCTTCTAGTTATTTTCCATGTTTATATTCCTCTTTTTCTGTATGCTTATATTGTTCCTGTTCTGCTTGTTATTATCGTTCTTGTTATACTAGTTTTTATAATTTTTCTTCTCTTCTTCTTCTTTCCTTTCTCTTTCATTATCATTTTCTCATCCTTCATCATGTAGGTGCATCAGCCCCACGAGGATGTGTCTACTGGTGACTTATTTAGCAGTTGGTGGATGTAGATGTAGATGTTGTTAAGGAAAATGTGTAGCAAACTTGAAACCCTGGAGTCCAGATATGATTGATGATATTTTAAAGCTCATCAAGGTCTTTCCATTTACTGGTGTGATAAATTTGTATATGGATCCGATTATTAAATGCGTTAATTTGTATTCTTTGTTTATGAGAGAATAATTTGAGGTTTACTTCTAACATAACAACTTCATCAATTATCACTACAGTCATCACTAACAGTGATTATATCAGTTATCACTAAGAGTAATAACTGTTTCATGTCTAATTTATAACTGGTAAGTTCTATCAAAAAAGTCACTAGTTGCAGTTATGAGTTTGAGAACCCATTTGACAATGCAGGTCTATTCATTCATTTCTATTGTCTCATATTCTTCCATTCACATTCCTTCAATCAACCACACACAAGCATAAGTCACATGAAAGTATCACCCTTATCGACAATTCCTATTGTTGTTTGTGTAATGTTATCAACTCCACCAACTCCAATAGGTGTCAAAAAATACCTAAAAACATCATCTCATCCAGTTCAGGAAAGTATCCTGACGTGTCACCATACCAACCCCTCTACAACCTTTCCATTACCATATTTCCAAATACTCTCTGCACATCATCGACGTCCGAAATAACACGTGGACTGTCCGGCTGGATAGTAGGACTTGTGGGAGTGAGAAAGGGAAAAGAGCGAGAGAAAAAAATAGGATTGCGGACAAGAAACTGGCAAAAAAAGAAATAAGTAGTGTGAGAAGAAGGGTGAAGAGGTGAAGTGGAAGATCCAGGGTGCACTTAACTGGTACGGTCCTCTCGTAACTTTTGATCGCGCGCGACGTCAGAAGAAGAAGGAGAAGATGGAGGAGAAAAAGAAGAAGATGAAGGAGAAGAAGAAGAAGAAGTTGAAGAAGAGGGAGGAGAGAAAAAAGCGGAGGAAAAAGTCGTCTAAGATGAGAAGAGAGAGCTTGGACTCACTCACTGGCTGGACATCAGTAGCATCATCGGTAACCATGGCAACCAGGGTCAGCGATTCCACTGGACATCTCCCCTCTTTACTTGGAGCTCACTACATCAACAGACTCTGGTCTCATATCCTTCTCGACAGTTTTTTGCTTGCTGCTGCTATCTCTGTCTTGGCTGGCCACTCAGCTAGGCTTCTCTCAGTTTCTTATTATATGGGTTTTAGAAGGTAGTCTAGTCGTACAATAATCATAATATACAGTAACTAATAAATTGTTATATTCTATGGTAATATAGTGAGTATTCTTAATTCACTTCTATAATTATGACTAAACCAGTTCTATTTATAATACCTACAAGATGGGAAATTCAAGAATGACGCTCTCGGACTAATTATCTTGAAATGTCACATAAAAATTCTCAATTTACCGAGGATGGTTATAGGCCTATTTCAAATTCTTCAAGATTCCAGTAGGTCAAGTTTTCAGTGTTCACGTTTTTAATTAGAGCCTTGCGGAGCACGGGTCACTTGCTAGTCATACATTCTATTCAGAAAGTATTATAGATTTTGACAGTGATTTGTATGATTTATGAATAATCTGCTAGGAGGAATCCTAACCACATGCTCTTCCATGAATATAAGATTCAACAAATTGAGAGGACTTTATTGCTATTTACGAATGATACTAACAAATATGGAACAACTTCAATGATGATACGGACTCAAGATTCATTGTTATTGTACTTCACATTTATATTGCGGGTGTAAATGGCAAGGGACTTGTTCTGCCTTGAAAAAAATTATATTGCATAGGTTGATGGTTTTATATGAGAAGAATAGATAGTGGGCTCATTGATAGAATTTTCCACTGATAGAGACATTTCACTGGCTCTCTCATTTCCTCATTCATTGAAGAAATATTGGTGACCAGCGGTTTGAAAAATAATGTAACCAGGAAAGATTAGCTCAGTTTATTTTGCTTTGGTGTCTTTAACATTTCTTCAATAAATTAACTTACTAATAAGTTCACAAGAAAATGTGGAATGAATCATCATCGAATTTGATTCTCCAAAAAGTGAAACTCTGCATATTGATCGTGTTTCATTCAACGAAACTGAGAACACAATATTCGTTGACCGATTCTTCACGAATAAAGACATCACCCCGTCCAACTCTTTCCATCCGCCAGGAAGCAGCAGTAAGTCCAAATTTAATATCAAGGATCAATCGACATTTAGAGCCGAATCCCACCCAATCCCCGCTAACTGAAAAGGGCTCAGAAAGGAGCTCATATGGCCAGAAGGACTACAATATCAAATATCTCAGCATAAAGAGGCTGGCTTATGTTATTACAGTGGGTCTATTAAGTCCCCTACAAGACCATTAGAAATGCTACTGGTGGGGCTTGAATTTTGCCCTTTAAGGGTGCCCACTAGCTATAGGGAGGGTGCTGCCGGTGCATCATTTTGACAACACTTCAACCCCCTGTAGTTCGAGACACATCTGTTGCAATTGTAGTTGTAGTCCTGCATGTGTGAGTGTGTTGTGCTTTTGTGTGTGTGAGTCTTGCACCTCTGTCAACATCATTGTTCTATAGTCAGATTCACTTCATTCTGTCAGCATGGCATGAATGAGACAAACTGATGTTACTTATGAGGAACATTGACAGTTTGATGTAACTCTCACTATAGAGCCACCATGTGGTGTATGGGACTACCGCAATATTACCATAATATAAAGGCTCATATACTTCACAACACGACGATGTGTTCTCTCCTTCTACTTGCATGCACGTACGCACGCGCGCGCACATTGCGGTCCTCCACTGGCCGATATTGACTGTTATTGTACAATGGGAAAGGCTATTCTGACAACAGACCACCTACTCAACCATGGGATGGAGGAAGGCATAGTTGTTGAAGATGATGACAAAATCCATAATAATAGATAATCAGGTGATGGAGTGAAAGATGCTGAAGGAAAATGATAACTTCACTCATTTTCTTGAGAAATATTCATGACAATGTAATTACTGAGAGAAGTATCTTGATTTTTTTGTTATTCGTAGGACTTCAGTGGAATTTGAATATTTCCTACAATTAGTTTTCCCAGACATCTTCATTGAAAGAAAGACAAGTTGATGAATAGGTGGAATATGAGAGAATGAAGAGGATGAGAGAGATAATTTTTCAATTCGTAGCTCAGATTTGAGGCTTTTGACTCTCGAAAATACATTCACCTATGATTAAGAGTAGAACTAGCTGATGAATTTAGGTCTTATAGTATTCCGTTGAGATCTTAAACTATTATTGGAAAAAGTTGCTGTGGCTCATATTCTTGTTTTGAAATTATTTGTAAGTCCCCCACCAAGATATAAAAGAATATTACCAATTATTCCTTCATATTTCTTGGATTTGGAACATTCAAAAATGACAAATTACTATCTTTTCTCAAAACGTTCACTCGAATTTTTCAACAAGAATAATATAAAATATGCATGATATGATTTCAAATGAGGATGAGATTCATAATGATCAAACTTGACTACAAAGGTACGTGTATAAGCCAATTTTTTCCTTTATTATATTATGGATATTGATTAGGAAATGAAGATTCCTCAGATTATTGGTTTAAGGTTTATAAGATTATTGCATAAGGCGACTCTTTTAGAATGCCTTCTAAAAATATCGCCTCTTGGTTATTCCAACTACTTCCTATTGACGTCTATGTTCAAGATTATTGATCATGTTTTCACGTGAACTCTACGCTGAGAGTTTGCGAGAGAAATGATCCGCGATATAGGTCTTACCTCACTCTCTCTCTCTCTCTCTCTGTCTCTCTGATGAATGGCCCAGCCAACGTTAGACAAGAGAGCGGCCACTCCATAAATCTGTCTTATTATTTTATCTTTGACAGGAGTGTAGCCTATATATAGTGGAGGTCCATCAGACCCAGGCCTCTTATCTTAATCCGATCGCCGGAGTGAGGCACCCCCACCCACTCCAGGGTCTGTGAGACCCCAAAAAGGGCGCAAAAATAACAGTGGCACCCTTTGATAGAAGGGTGATGGAAGGGGTGACATCATAATTAACTGATCGAAGCACGCTGATCGGAGATTAGCGATTAAGCGTCGCTCAAAGGCCGAAGCCCACCTACATTGGCCACAACTTTCACTCATTCTGATTACGATTACGTCTCCCATGATTGTTTGTTTTGCTTTCCGTTTTACATCTTCTCCTCTCCTGCTTCGTTCTTCCCATCACAAACTGTACCTTTTCACTCTCGTTTCTTATTTTGCATCCTCTCTTCCCGGTCTTTTCTATCTCTCTTCTTCTTTTTATCATGTCTCCTCGAATCTCTTTGTTACTTTTATATCAGGTTTTTCTTCTGCTACGCATTAACATCATCGTCCGCTATTCATCTCTGTTTACTTCCAAAACTTAAACTCACCTCCAATTCAATACAAAAATTCTAGGAATCATTTGAAATATGAAAAACCTAAGAAAGCTAGAGGAACAATTTCAACTGTTTTGTAGTTGAGAATTTGATATTGTGGTAATTATTCAGATTGAATGAAAAAGGCTGAGAAATTGTCAAAAAACCACTGATTTATTGATAATTAGAAAGACCGGTTTCGGTGATTACACCATTGTCAATCTCAATTGTTCATTCAAGAACAGTTTTAGTTTTTATTCTCACACCTCATCAAGTTTACTTCTTCCAGTCTCTTTTGGAACTCTATTCCGCTCCATCTCAATCCTATATCACATTTTCTCTCATCTTCACATTGTAACATACATTTCATATATATTATATATACTCGTATTGCATATTTAATATATTTCATATTATAGCATACATGTATGAAGAACTCTAACCCAATCTAACTCTAATCTTGTTTCTTCAGTGTCTTTTCGTTCTGCACTATCAATTTTTTATTTACCAATTTTCTCTGTACATCTTTCTCGTGAATCAATCAATCATTATGGCAATCCCGCTATTTCTCTTTTGCATTGCCCTTCCACTCTTCTCATTTAAATGATTTCTCGCCTCATGCATTCTAATCTTGTTCTACGCACTCAAACTTTGTCATTTTCTTTTCCCTACATGATCCTTCTCATTTTTTCACTTCTATCTTCTCTCGCTAGCTCTTTCCTATTTCATTTCTTTTTTTCATCACAATATCCTACTTCCCTTTTAATACTCCTGTCTTACTCTCTCCAACTTTGTCATTCCTTCTATCCTTCATGATCCTTTTCACTCCTTCGATTCCCATCTTCTCACACTAGCTCTCCCTTCTCTCATTTCTCCCTTCTGACTCACTCCATCACATGTTATCAGTGCTCAGCCATCTCTGTCACTGGTGTGCAGTGCGCCAACTGTATTGAGTTGTGACCGACGCTGCAAAGCAAACAAACTCCGCTCTAATCGGCAGCCATCATCTTCATTTCGGCAGCAAATGTGGCCTAAGCTGCTCGATAATTCATGGATTAGATCTCACTCTTCCAAATGAATGTGGCCTGCTGGTAATCCTTATATGAATGAGTTTGTTTCCGAATAGGACAGAATAATATTTACTCATCGATTCATCATAGATCACTATGTGAAAAATTTTATCAAATATTCATGATATATAGTCGAGATAATAATTTTGTATGCAATCCTAATGTCATCAGGAATAAAATATAGTAATTGATTAATTCATAAGTAAAAGAAGTTTTACAAAGAAGAAGCTTTCATCAAAATTTCCACGCAGTAGACTCAAACTCGAAATTTATTCTATCAGGTTTTGCGATCCATGAATGTATTATTTGTGTGTAAAGAGAGACTGAACTGCGTCACTACCTGAACTTGGGACGATAATAGCTTAAGGAAAGCTCTATCATTTTTTCGAATTGTTATTTACTCTAGTGTCACTTGTGAAAATGAATAGTAAATAAGAAATGAAAAATAATGAAATCCATTCATATTGACACTATTTCATTCGATTGATAGATAAATATTCATCATTTGAATAATTATTATCATATTTGAAGGGTCGTTGGATTTGATACAACTCGCAATTTGGACCAAATTCACAACATGGTTGAGAATGAAATGTTTCTTAAATGGAAGTTAAAAATTCCATCAATAAACTTTTCAATACTCTTATGAAAAGAGTCATTTGTTGCATATTTGTATAGATACACACAGATTAATCATATCCTATTCCCAATTATGGAGTTGACTATAAAAATACTTGATTAATAATTGTTTATTACTTCTTAATCAAGAATAGATAGAATGCGAATATTCTCAAATTTTCGAAGAGTTTGTCATTCCATGATTCATCTTTATTTGAAGGAAGTAGAATAATGATTGTATTTACTTAGTAATCTAGTCTATGAAAGCTGCATTTGGCTATTTTATCCCTGATTTTTATTAGCAATAAACCACATTATGCACTTTCATCAGCACAAAGCTCAAATTATGAGTATCCAACTGTATATTACACCATATTCGATTACTACTTTCGATACGCTGCCATGAATCTCTCAACACAGATATCAACAATAAAACAACTATCCGAAGCATTATGTTGCCGAGAAACTGTTATCTAGCCGGAGTAAAGTTGTGTGGAAAACGGCAAGATCGCTACTTCGGGACGGACTCAACAGCAAAAGAGAAGCAGGAAAACTATCCATTATTTATGAGAAACTCGGCAAACAGGATGGGAGAAGGAAAGAGTGAGAAGGAGCAGGTGAGGGGAAGTGCCATGCAGCTCTATATCGTCCTGTAAACTTACTGACAAAACTTGGGATTGACTCCAATATAGGTTGCAGTATTGAGCCAGAAGCTCACAGCAAACTGTCAGCAGTTCTCATGCATAACACCAATGCTCACCATCTGATCATTGCTGACAGATTAAAGTGAATAGTGACACCACTACCAGCTGTCAGTAGTACTCATAAAGAACATCAAAGCTTCTCCTTTAATCGATGCTGACAGTTTCAAGTGAATCTCAATGTAACAGCTCATCTTGCCAACCTTTCAACTTCTTGGTGAATCGATATACTGCCTTCTATATCTACTACTACCACTACCCCTTCGGCAATGTTATTTTTATCACTGTGTGGCATTGAATGGACCAAGTGCTGCTCAATACGTGAATGTAACTTGAAGAATAAATTGTACTGTGTGGAGCTTGGATGATACTAGTTGATAGTTTATAGAACTATATTGTAAACAGTTTGAGCAACTTCATTGCTGGTGATTTGAATCTAGTTCAGAGTACGAAGTATGTATTCATCATTTTATCATTGTTCAATTATAATGTGAGAAATTTCTATGTGATAATCAAGCCCTGAAATTTAATAGGAAATAGTTAAATTGCTTGAGTTGAAGAAGTAGCCTACGCACCTTCTAGCATTTCTACTTTCAAATGTCTGTCGACTATATTATATGTTTGATGATATCAACAGTAATGTGAATAGCAATCCAAACTGACTAATTGGGAAAGTTGTAGATTTCATCAAGTTGAGTATTTCACGAGAAATGCCCAAGGTTAACCAGGAAATGGACTTTCAGGCGTGAATTGCGCCTGCACCACTCGAGCATATTTCGTTCAATAAATGTTATCAACCTGAACCATATCAATGAATGTGTGACTTTATTATATTGTAAACAAAATATTTAAATATTTTTATGGAACAGAAGCAATATTAGTTTTTTTTAATAAGCCTGTAGATTCACTGCTTGATTTTTCAAGATAATTCAGATATTCAGTAGTCATCGATCATTTCCACATCGTTAAGACTGGAGTTGAGCTCTAAGACTCTTTTGATTGGTATATCCATCAACAGAATCATTTCATTTGTACTGCTGTTATAAGATTAAATAAATGTATTTTTTATTTATAGAACTCGTAGCTGGATCTCAATACTTTTTTTCCCAGTCACGCCAAAAACTATTGTATTTTAATGATTATTTTTATTTGTAAGAATATTTCTTGTATTTGGCAATGAATTCATTATTCATTATTTGACAATATCCGCATGGTTTACTGTATATTCAAGAAATAGATAAATTTCTCCCCCATGATATTCACATTCTTATTGATATGATTTGAAATAGATGAATCTCTCCTCTAAAAATAATTCCAATTCCTATTGATATGATCCAAATTATCCTCAAACAAAAACGTTGAACTTACAAATAGCTTGAAACCAGTCGCAGTTATATCCACTCATATGTGAAACTTGAATTAACAGAAAAATATAGACGAATCAATTATATAATTACTCCGTAGTATCTACTGTCTATCTCTCTTTCCAAATCCTTGAGGTCCAAACCCTTTCGTATACGATTGTTCAATTTCTTCCCACAGAGATCGGCGCATACAATGACAGCATTTAGGATCATCGCATTACTCATGCAAGCGTTTAATGCTGAGTTCTCATTCAGTAATAGCACTTGTCTCACTCGGCCACGCGTAATCCCAATCCTAATCATCCAATCCCATTATGTGACTCCTGAAACGAGCGCAGGCCACACGTGACCAACTATTTACTTCTCTCTTTGTCACTACTTCTTCTTCTTCTTCTTCTTCTTTTTCTTTTTCTTTTTCTTCTTCTTCTTTTTCTTCTTCTTCCTCTTCTTCTCCTTGTTCTTCATAACTTTTCCCTTCCGTATTAATCGTCCACCAGCTTTTTCTTCTTAGTAGCCCTCTCCTTCCTTATTCATCCTTCATCATTTTTCCCATTCCTTTTATAATTCACTTATATTTTTTCTCTGCTCTCACCTTCATACAATCACTACCTTTCATAATAGAATATATCCATTATAACAAATCATTTTGCTCTCCTATTTTTGTATTTCCCTTTTCCTTCCTCATTATTTTCCCACATATTTTCTTTATCTTTTGGGCGCTTTCAATTTATTCTGTCTTGTGAATGTCATTCTTGCTCCGTCTCAATTTCACATCTGCTTTACACATTACACATTCTTCAATTCAATTTGAAGATAATGATCCTACTTGGCAATTGTTCATTCTTTCATATCTATACATTCTACTGTATTTTCTCTCCTACTTTCCTTCCTTTCTCTTCTTCCCAATCTTCTACTATTTTTCCTTGCTCTTCTTCTTTTTTTTTAGCTTTCTACATGCATTCTATGCGCTGTATTCATCAAAGAGAAGTAGGGAATCCAACCCCAGACACGCAAACTGTTGAATTACATAGACAACAGGACAACAGGAGAAAATGGAAGTGGGGTAGGGTGATGAAGTAGGGTAGTTTTGAACAGGTTTCAAGTGCCCTAGCACTCAATTGAGTACCCCTTCACTTGGACATCATCATAATACACTAGCCACCTTCTTTACCAAACGTGCATAAGTGAGTGCACTTATTCTCTTTCTCCCTTCTCACACTCTCCCACTCATTCTTTCTCTCTTCTACTCTATGCTTCTATCCTTCACTCTCTCTTTCTCTCGTACATTCTTCATTCTCTCACCTTCTCAAAATGACATGTGGATCTATCTCTGCTTTGTTCATTACAATGACACAATACCTCCTAATCCTCGGCAGGCGTTCGTATTATTATATTTACCATCAAATAATTAAGAGTTGAATGGGTTCAAGTGACATCTGTACTTTTCAATGGAGAGAGGTCAAAGAGAAAGAGTGGTGGTTGAAGAGGTTAGATGGGTATTTGAATCTACAAGTTGAGAATTAATTCCCATTATGTTTTGATTATTGGCAAGGATGCCCTTTTTCAATGGAAGACACGAGTATATTCTAATTGCCAGTTTATGATCCCACTTGGCAATTGTTCATTCTTTTATATCTATACATTCTACTGTCTGTTCTCTCCTACTTTCCTCTTTTCTCTTCTTCCCCATCTTCTACTATTTTTTCTCTCTCTTCTTCTTTTTTTTAGCTTTCTACATGCATACTACGCGCTGTATTCATCAAAGAGAAGTAGGGATCGAAGATAATGATCCCACTTGGCAATTGTTCATTCTTTTATATCTATACATTCTACTGTCTGTTCTATTCGGCATGAATTCAACTTATTTTGGTTTTCAAAATGACAACACATAAGAAATAATCAAATCTAAGTGATATTCACGACACATGGTCTTGGATGAAAGCTGTTATTCAATTTTACATTACAGGTCAATTGAATAATTACAGTAACTATAATAATATGCTTGAGATAATAACTGTTCTCTACAGCTTATAATATATTAAGTAATTTTGAAGCAAATGCTAGGATTTGTGTCAGCTGTATAATCGTATTTGTTCAGAACCAATGTCCAGTGGCTAGTCACTGTAGTGAGGTTCAAATTATAATGACAGTGGAGAACTGTTCATTCTAGTATAAAATATTCAATTATATTTTATTAAGCAAGAAATTATACTTTTCAATAATCTCATAATGAATTTTTATAATTAAGATGAAATATTTTGTTGATTGAATATTAATTCTACATTGTGTCACGTTATTCTTTATATTAAAATAACGATTAGCCTCCTGCTTGGCATCAGTCGGTAAAGCATGAGATTTAATATAATTAGGGCGTGGTTTTCTATTAGTATTCAGTCTTAAAAAAAAAAAATCTTGATAGGCCTAGATATGGGCTTCTCCAATAACTCTTGTAATTCAATAATAATAAATATATATATAAATGATACTTATACTATAGAGATGAGGAATATAAAATAAATTGCACACCATGAAAATTTTACACATATATTACATAAATAATGCAAAGATCAGTCGAGGCAAAAAATATATATAGAGCGATAAAAAATATAATATAAAAAATAGAACAATAATTTTATATCAGCAAATATCACAGGCTAAACTTTATATTCTAGATTAATGGCACGAAACATTACCATGTGCCTTTATCTTAAAATCATATGCATTCCTTTGCATGTAGCTGCGACATGCACTTGCTAATACTTGTCGACTTGGATAATTCAATCAAAAAGTGTGTGCTCTAAGATCAGCTTGATAAATTAGCCATTAATAATCCAAATATATATATAATTAAAATCCCTAGTATTTAGTAGATTTATTTGTATCGAATATATATTTTTATCTCAGGGTGCAAGATTCGGCACCTGACGGAATAGGTAGAGCCATTCATCTAGTGAATTAGAACTATAATAAATTATCGCAAATTGTATTGCAAAAAATTAAATATTGTATGCATACGTTTGATAGCCTAGATTTCGTACTTCTTTGATTAAATAGAAATTTCTAAAATATTGATCTATATATTTTTCTTTCAATTAAATACCTTTAATACTAATTTTTACTTGCGCAAGTATTACTCTTATTAATTCTTAATTTATAATAACCCTTTCGGCGAGCTAGCTTTGATCATCAGATTATTTCGAAGCACTAGGGCGCCCATCACTAAATTCAAATTTAATCACTCACGTGTCGAAAATCTTCTTGTAAGCCGCCGATGTCGATCCAACTCCATGTGGTCCGGGAATATGGTAGCCGGAATCGTCTCCTCCAAGGGGTTATAAATTTAATAAAAATGAAAAATGACTTCTGCTTCACAATAGCATCACGAAGTCTTTTAAGAAATATAATAATTTACTTTAACTTTAATTTTTACAAAATTATTAATAAGGTACTTCGCTCTAAAATATTTGGGGTCCTCTTATGGTGGCATCTGGCTGGCGAGTCTGGTTCTTCCTTCTCAAGTTTTACAGATCCTCTTTCCGACTTTCAAATTAGCATAAAATTTAAATATCTCAATCCTCCGCCATTAAATTCAAATAGATCTTACAAAGAATGCCAAAATATTGCTTAGATTATATGATTAATAATTTCTTTGCATTCGAGCCATATTGATAACATAGATTACACAAATTTTTACACAAAATCTACTACAATTATATAAATATATATAAATATTTTTGAATTGGCCTACAGTTGCCGCCTATTAACTGCCGTTTTACTATTGGTGCATGCAAATTTTATTAGGTATTCATGCGCCTGGTAACTCTTATTTCCTGAATACATTAAATTATTTTTATTTGGTTTTTTATTTATGCTCTTTGCATGCTAGTTAATATTTATATATTAATATTAATTCCATGCTACTTAATAATTAGCCACGTGGACGGGTGTTTTTTCACATTGCACACCATCCGAATGCAATAAAGCTCTGCCAAGGGGTTTTGGTCAGATTCTACGTTCTTCGGTTTGATCGATCTCTAGGTCACCGATCTGTGAATACATCTACCTAACCTCAATCTTCAAATATTTTATAAATAATCTATTTATGAGTAATAAACTTCCTTCAAATCCTTTTAAGTTCTTGTACCATTTAGCCAGAACAAGCTGATGCTATCTTATCTTGATTATTATCTGCTTGGCGATATTAGCCAATTACTTTATTTTTAGACCTATTACTATTTCTGTTAGGGCTTTTCATCTACCCAGATTTAAATATGTTACACGCGCCCCTGGGTTTGAATTCAAAATATTTGAGAATCACAATGTTTTTAATGAAAACCCACCCTTCAAATACATTGATATACACTATACTTTATTTATAAATTATACTCTCCTACTTCTATCACATTTCGCAGTCATATTTGCTGCATCTCCTTTATACCTTTATCAAAAACAATAACAAATTCTCCTCCTCAACACACATAAAAATATCATAAATATAAACTTCTAAACGTACTCCTCCTGACACCATTTACAACACAGTAATTTTTGAATTCGCCGCTTGCAGGGCTGCCAACTTAACTACACACATTTCGTAATTCTCATAAATGATTCCTTTTAGACAATAATTTCGATTCATAAACTTCTGGGCTTATATCTTATAGTATTTCTTAGGTCTTAATATAAATAATTTTCTATACATCAGGTACAATACTTTCTTTTGCTAATGGCTCTTTGGTTTTGGTAACTGGTATTCACTTTAAATCTTTTCAGGTAACAAACGTGGCATAATTAAAAGTAATAAATATAAAAACATATAAATAAATATATCGACATTAATAAATATAATAAATAACAATAATAAATAACTCTTTGGGTACAGTACTTCTTTTTATAAACATATGTTCAACAGATATTACATTCATTTGATTTGGGTGGCTTTGGTCAGCTGGTCGCTGTTCTACAATTCAGAGTGTTACATGTTACATCAGAATTTGCTATCGACTTTTATAACTAACCTAACTGCTCCATTTTTTCTCTTAAAAAGGTAATTAACAAATTTTAATTTTATTATCCCCGCTTGTGTCCTTTTTTATCTGATGTATATAATTTAATTACATATTTAAAAATTGTTCTTTTCCTTATTGCAGGCTTCTAACGGCTGGAAGGAATTAAACATTGGATTGTTGCCACGAGGTCCTATACCAATATTAAATTTATTAAGGAAGGTTAGTAATCGGTTTGATAATAATGTTTTCATTGATTTCTTATCATATTATTTTAAATTCGATGATATTTCATGTAAAATTGTAGTGGTCTTCCCATATCTTTTGACTTTCTGCTTGTAGCTACACTGTAGGCTGGTTGGGTTATCTGCTATCCATTTGTTGATTGTTGAGGCTGTCCTATTATTAATTTATCTTCATGAATATAAAACCCCGGTATCTGGTGTATTCTCTCTTCAAATAACTCCTTGTTCCTTTAATAATAATTTCTTTTAATTGATTCAAAGTCTTCCATTTATTTTCATCTAATATTCTTGTTTTCGGTTCACTATAATTCATTAGGCTTACAACAATAAACATTTTTATAATATTAAATTTCCAACCATCAATAATAGATTCATTTAACAACAACAACAATACAATATTTTTCGTTCTATCCACAACACAATCTTTTATCCATATCACAGCCATTACCAACATTAAACACCATAACAAAACATTTATCATCTCTTTAATAGTATTATCTCTCATCATATAATATCCAGGTACTTTCTCTTTCTTAATATAATTCCTTATTGCTCTTAATTTTATTAACCACTTTCTGTCCATCAATATCCACAAGTAATCCACTCCATTATTGTTGCCCATGCACGAATCCATATTTGTTCTATCGGTTCCATTTTTAATCCATTCATTTGGTCCATTTTGCCGGTCACATAGCTGGTTTGCACTCTTGAAACGTATGTGCCGCGGATGCACGCCGTCGGTCCGCTCCTGTCCTCCTCGGTGTCGGTCCGGTGTCCTCTTCGGGCGTTTGAACCGTGCATGCGGCCTCCATCGGCGCGCGCGGTTCCTCCTTTTCTTTCGCCTCCGGGCCTTGCGATGCATCTTCTTCTCCCGAATGCCGTCCTCTCGTTCTTGATGCCGGTCGGGTGTCCTCGGGCGCCTCCGTCTCCGGGCCTTGCGGTGGGCGCTCCTCCGGTCCTGCAGTCCGTCCTCCCTGGTGTCATCCTCTTGGTCCTCTATCCTGGGTTCCTTGGGGTGTCTTGGTGGGGTCGAATGATGCGCGGGTGCGGTGGCGGTCTCTTGATGCGCGAGTGTGACTTTCAAAGCGGGTAGTATGGTGGCGGTCTCTTGATGGGCGGGCTGCTCTACCTGCGGTGATGGATCGTCGGCGGGGAATATAAGGCTCAAGAGGGGTTGATGTTTTCGGGTTGTTTTAATTGCATGTTGAGCGGCGGTTTTTGGTGGTGATTTATCTTGTATTAACATCTGTTTTTCTAATATTTTCGGTTCTTCTAATAATGTTTTCGGTAAATCACTTCTGAATGTGGTGTATGACGTTGAAATATCCTGCTTTTCTTGGTTTGTTTCATTTGAGCTTGTGCTTGTTATATCGGGGGTATCATATAGTCCTGGTTTATTAGCTGTAGTTTTCTGTATATCTGGTGGCGGGTCGTTGGGTGCTGGGTTCTGGGTTTTTTGTTGATTCAATCCTATTGCATGTGCTAATGTATAGTTTGTACTTATTTGATGAGGTGGCGGTTTGTAATTTCTATTATAATTATTCTGAGTGTAATCATTATTTGTGTTGAATCGATCATGGCCATAATAATAATTTCTTTCATAGGTTTGCTGTGGATAATGATTTGTTTGACGATTCTGAAAACTTCTATTATTCCAGCTGTTATTATGATTATGATTATAGCGGCGTTTAAATTGAGGGGTAGATCGTGAGCAATCATATGGTACTGATTCATAGTTTTGGCTGTTATACTGATTAAATTTTGAGTTATGTTGATTTTGTGCGTATCTCTGGTCTGAACGGTGGTTTGATATTGCCATCACAGACTGTATGCCATATAAATGATTTATCAGCTGCTTGCAATCAGTAATGGGTTGTGTGGCGAGTGCCATTCTAACTTGATACGGTAGCTTCTTTAAAATAATACTTGCTAATGCCGATTCATTAATGGGCTCGCTCAATTGAGAATTTTTAAACTGTAGGGCAGTGACGAAAGTGGTACATGCACCATCTAAGTTAGGGTTGAAATCGCATGAGATAATGTCCGCTAGCACGTCCAACTGTTTACTTCTGCTCCAATACTGTTCCAGGAAGACAGCGACAAACTCATCCAATGATGTAAATTCATGGGCTCTACTCCGAAAAACATCAGGGGTTCGCCAATCAATAAACTAGTCAAACGAAGACGCCAAAAATTCCAAGAGGTGGGTGTTAATGATTGAACTAGTTTTATCTGATCTATAAATTCTTTAGGTTGGAGATAGCGGTCTGTATTGTCAAAACGGCCTAATTCATTGAAACTGTGTAGTGAATCAAACGTTGCTATGGGAATAGGCTCTATATTCTCGTGCGGAAATTGATGTATTTGACTTTCAAGTTGTACCAACTTCTCTTGGGCCTGTTTCCAATGACTAGAAGCTTCTGTTTCATTATCTACTACTTCGGCATTTAATTCAGATGAAAATAATTGCTGTTCTCTAACGGCTGTCTCCAATGAATTAAGTTGTACTTTGTTTTGATTTATATCAGAATTTAGGTGAGCTATTTGTGTAGATTTACTATTCTGTTGTTTATTTATGGAAATAAGTTGACTATTGTTCCTGTTTGTAGCTATTTCATGAATTTGTGAAGTGTTTTGTGCTGGTAGGTTATCTATTCTTTCCGCAGTCTCCTTACCCATTCTTACCGATGTATCCTTCAGTGATTCCCGCATTTCCTTCATTTCCGCCTTTAAGTTCTTCATTACTGTGGTCATTGTTTTTTCTAAACTATTAGAAAATGACTTGATCATCCCCTCTACTAGAGCCCTTCTTATTGCTTCTTGGGAGACATTTAACGGTTTATTACTGTTCACAGGATTCTTGGCGGTGATTGAAGAGATCTGGGCGTTGGACTCCATCGCGCCCCCCTCAGCGTCGATCTCCGCTACTATCGCCGTCTGCAGTGTGTCTGCTACCTTACTTTGCGTGGACGAAAAGAGACTCATATTTTAAAAATGGATTAAGTGTCAAGTGTTTGTTAAAAAAGTGAAAGTTTTGGCCAACAAGGCATTAATAAGGACACAAATGAGGATAGGCCTATGGACATTACAAGCCAGGTAACCTATTTATTACTTAAGCTCTTATAATATAATAATACTATTCATTGATTTCTGACTAGCAGTTTAGGCCCATAAAATATAATAGCTCTCTCTATAAAATATATTTTCTACAGTACTAATAATATAAAATTTTCTTTAAAATATATAATTTCTCTCTATTTAAAGCTCTTGTTTCCCCAAAAAGTAATACAAATTTTCCTTCGCCAGTTTTCCTCACAACTCGTATAAGTTATCTATAATTTTCACTATGGTTATTGACCTAATTTCAAGTAATTATTCAATGAGCTTGGCTCTCATCATCAGTCCCACGTTGGTACGACATGTCTTTGTGTCGTATCCGTGGCCTATCACGTTGGGCGACATGTCTTTGTGTCACGTTATTCTTTATATTAAAATAACGATTAGCCTCCTGCTTGGCATCAGTCGGTAAAGCATGAGATTTAATATAATTAGGGCGTGGTTTTCTATTAGTATTCAGTCTTAAAAAAAAAAAATCTTGATAGGCCTAGATATGGGCTTCTCCAATAACTCTTGTAATTCAATAATAATAAATATATATATAAATGATACTTATACTATAGAGATGAGGAATATAAAATAAATTGCACACCATGAAAATTTTACACATATATTACATAAATAATGCAAAGATCAGTCGAGGCAAAAAATATATATAGAGCGATAAAAAATATAATATAAAAAATAGAACAATAATTTTATATCAGCAAATATCACAGGCTAAACTTTATATTCTAGATTAATGGCACGAAACATTACCATGTGCCTTTATCTTAAAATCATATGCATTCCTTTGCATGTAGCTGCGACATGCACTTGCTAATACTTGTCGACTTGGATAATTCAATCAAAAATGTGTGCTCTAAGATCAGCTTGATAAATTAGCCATTAATAATCCAAATATATATATATTAAAATCTCTAGTATTTAGTAGATTTATTTGTATCGAATATATATTTTTATCTCAGGGTGCAAGATTCGGCACCTGACGGAATAGGTAGAGCCATTCATCTAGTGAATTAGAACTATAATAAATTATCGCAAATTGTATTGCAAAAAATTAAATATTGTATGCATACGTTTGATAGCCTAGATTTCGTACTTCTTTGATTAAATAGAAATTTCTAAAATATTGATCTATATATTTTTCTTTCAATAAATACCTTTAATACTAATTTTTACTTGCGCAAGTATTACTCTTATTAATTTCTTAATTTATAATAACCCTTTCGGCGAGCTAGCTTTGATCATCAGATTATTTCGAAGCACTAGGGCGCCCATCACTAAATTCAAATTTAATCACTCACGTGTCGAAAATCTTCTTGTAAGCCGCCGATGTCGATCCAACTCCATGTGGTCCGGAATATGGTAGCCGGAATCGTCTCCTCCAAGGGGTTATAAATTTAATAAAAATGAAAAATGACTTCTGCTTCACAATAGCATCACGAAGTCTTTTAAGAAATATAATAATTTACTTTAACTTTAATTTTTACAAAATTATTAATAAGGTACTTCGCTCTAAAATATTTGGGGTCCTCTTATGGTGGCATCTGGCTGGCGAGTCTGGTTCTTCCTTCTCAAGTTTTACAGATCCTCTTTCCGACTTTCAAATTAGCATAAAATTTAAATATCTCAATCCTCCGCCATTAAATTCAAATAGATCTTACAAAGAATGCCAAAATATTGCTTAGATTATATGATTAATAATTTCTTTGCATTCGAGCCATATTGATAACATAGATTACACAAATTTTTACACAAAATCTACTACAATTATATAAATATATATAAATATTTTTGAATTGGCCTACAGTTGCCGCCTATTAACTGCCGTTTTACTATTGGTGCATGCAAATTTTATTAGGTATTCATGCGCCTGGTAACTCTTATTTCCTGAATACATTAAATTATTTTTATTTGGTTTTTTATTTATGCTCTTTGCATGCTAGTGAATATTTTATATATTAATATTAATTCCATGCTACTTAATAATTAGCCACGTGGACGGGTGTTTTTTCACATTGCACACCATCCGAATGCAATAAAGCTCTGCCAAGGGGTTTTGGTCAGATTCTACGTTCTTCGGTTTGATCGATCTCTAGGTCACCGATCTGTGAATACATCTACCTAACCTCAATCTTCAAATATTTTATAAATAATCTATTTATGAGTAATAAACTTCCTTCAAATCCTTTTTAAGTTCTTGTACCATTTAGCCAGAACAAGCTGATGCTATCTTATCTTGATTATTATCTGCTTGGCGATATTAGCCAATTACTTTATTTTTAGACCTATTACTATTTCTGTTAGGGCTTTTCATCTACCCAGATTTAAATATGTTACAATTGGTAAAAGACAATCTGGCAACATAGCAAAGCGAGAAAGATATAGCGTTATCCGCTTTGTTGAATAATAGACGATAGCAATTCCATTACTAATTCAACACTGCCATTATAACGTGGACCTCACTATAGATTCTAGTTTTCGTTCAATCGACCCAATATGTGACTCGAAACTGTTATAATATTCAATATTATAATATTCAATATTATAACAAATATTCAATAAATACAAAAAAAATACCCAAATATCCAGAGGTGGTTAAAATAACAAATATCCAATATTCAGAGGTGGTTTTTAATAATATTATGCTTAAGCTATTTCGAGAGAGGTCAAGGGAGAGAGCTGGTCTGTGTTCTGGATGCGAAGTTCATGAAATATTCTCACTCGAAGTTGATAGTATAAATCTGAAAGATCTAAAATAAATTTGATTGTTTCTTATTATATTCATTGTAGGTGTGTTATCACGTTGTGCTAAAATAGCACAAGGGTTACCTTATTTTTTTATCAAATCAGTGTCATTTGTATCGTCAAAAGAAAATCCTAATGAAACTCATAGTGATATTACAATTCTTATCTACAGTTCAATAATACCTACTTTTTGTCAATGACAATCACAGAAGTTTGCCAATGTTCAGATAAGTTGTTCAGAATAATATGAATCCCTCACTATTTGACCGAAAATAAGTGACAAGATAATCGGATAAATCAATCCAGCCGTTCTTCTTTGTGAGACACTCTTTAACAAGGCAGCCTCAAATTCAATTGAAAAGTGTTATCGAATGAAGAGTTGAGAAGAGTAATAGATCTTGTAAATGTAGTGAAAGCCAACCCGCACAAAGCTGCGAGAATCTCTGACGCGGAGGTGTTGAAAAGTAAAACAAGGATGTTCTCAACTCAGCCCCTCTCCCTTTTAAAGTTGCGGTAAAGAGAACTTCTTTTGTAAAGTTTTGACAACAGTGCTTCTCCGCTCTACAACTCAGAGGTGTCTACCACTCCTCTCTCACTCTCAACCACTCTTTTTCTCTCTCTCTCATCTCCCCTCTCCACCTGCTCCTGTTTCATCTTTACTTTGTCTTCAACTTCAACTGAGTTTGTGCGGCAAGTTAAATTCTTGGCAACTCGATAACACAAGTATTGTGATTATGATTTGGAGGTTCATGATCCAGCCATGAGAGCAGTAAGCTGGTTATCACCAGTTGGTGAACAGTGTAAACGAGGTTAGCACATTGGTGGGTGTTCAATTGAAACTTACTTGGATGCAACGGTGTGTTGTCAAGTTTGTGTCAATGTGTTGAAATGCACTGTGAATGTTGGAACATCTCACCAATACAACCAAATTGACACTACCCATGGTTTTCACAAGAATAATCTGAGGTGTATAGATATTAGAGATGACTATTTATGATGCATTTGAAATGATTTTCACAATGATGGTTTTCACAAGAATAATCTGAGGTGTATAGATATTAGAGATGACTATTTATGATGCATTTGAAATGATTTTCACAATGATGGTTTTCACAAGAATAATCTGAGGTGTATAGATATTAGAGATGACTATTTATGATGCATTTGAAAATTGAAGTGATAAATAAATATTCTCATTAGGACATCTTGAATAAGAATCTATTAATAAGAGCGTCATGGTGCCAAATTATGCATTCACAACTAATCCCTCGGAGTTGGAAACCGTTCTTTACAAAAAATTTAGCGTGTGGTTTTTCAACTCTTCAGAAGTCTCGTAGAGATTGATAATATGAATCAATAATCACTAAAGATGTGAATTTCGAAGGCCAAGAACATGCTGTTTTCCATACCAACCACGTTACAAAAATGAACTTCCTGTAGTAGTAGTAATAACCTGTACTTCAGAAAAGAATGCACTTCTAGTAATGTGAATAATTATTAGTCACTGATGGGGCATCATCTCTGACAACAGATGAATAATTTACAGATCTGGGATAATGCTGTTAACAATAATTCTATCAAATCATACTCATTGTTTTCTTTCTCGAAAAAATCAAACAAGCACCCTAGGAGAATGGAAATAATGATTGTGATGTGGAAGTAGTGTATCAAGTAATACAAATGTCACAGATCATTAGCAATTATGCCCAAAAACGACAATGTGTCACAATGATAAACAACCGACTACAAATTCTAGATAACGGGGCGTTTTACTACTCACACCCCATTCTTTCTCCACTTTCGTGAAGCAGAGGGTGAATGAAGAAGAATAGAACACAAAACAATATCATTAAACGACACGATTCGCGATTGAGTATTTCCGAACAGAAGGCAAGTTAGTAGGCCTATAAAAGAGAGATAGAGATAGAAACCTAGTTGGAGAGAGTGAATGTTTTAGAGGAAACGAGAGAAAGTGTGAAGAAGAAAACTACATCGGGAGACAGAGAGAGTGTAATGAATGGTTTAGAGAGACAGAAGATATTATACTGATTGGGAGAGAGAGTGAGGGGGAATACGAATAAAAATGGGTGTGACAGAGAGTAAGGGTCGTTTTCACGCTTGATTTTATTTTTGTCTAGTTCTTGTAGCTCGTTTACCATATATTCAGTGTGCAAGTGGTACAAGTGATAATGAAATCAGGCAATACTGAATGCAACCATTGCTTTCCCAATCTGCAAATAGTAGCCCAGATACGTATATAGAAATATATATCGGATTATAGAGATGTAAATAGGAGAATGGGAGGTCCATTCTGAACTATATAGTGGGACAGCAGTTATACTGTATATACTAAACTTTACATAGGGTCCTTGGCGTCCTTGCACACACTATATAGATTCCATAGACTTCTATGAAGATATATATAGGTATTCCATATGGTCTTCTAGAGCACACACTATAGCAATATGCCTCAATTACCTCGTCACACTACTAGAAACTACACACCATATGGTGACTCGCGATCCAAGCTAGGACACCAGAAAATAAGGGTGACGTTTGAAACCCCTCTAATTTCCGTTCAATACACCTCGTAGAGGGACTCCGAACGCCC
This sequence comes from Nilaparvata lugens, assembly GCF_014356525.2. Lineage (NCBI taxonomy): Eukaryota > Metazoa > Arthropoda > Insecta > Hemiptera > Delphacidae > Nilaparvata > Nilaparvata lugens. The sequence goes on from NC_052507.1 coordinate 59,688,197, forward strand.
GAAATCTAGAAACAAGTGCTGCTCAACTTAAACGATGGATTGTGCGGTCCTTGCACAACTGTCTTCTCCTATTGTGCGGCGGATGGTGAGCGCCCATCTGTATTATTTAGGAGAGGGGAGGGTGATTGTGGAAGAGAGGTGAGAGGTGTGCAAGAGAAAGAGAGTGATTGAGAGAGAGAGGGGGGTCGTCAGTAAATGATCCGATTCAGAGCGCACAAGTGTGTTTGTTGGTGAACAGCTTTTTAACCATGTGGCTGGTGATAAAGAGGCTGAACTCATTTTTTATGGTAAATTATTCCGGAAAAAAGTATCGAGTTATCGTCGTAACGATGTGAGCGAGCGTCTGTTGTGGTAGACTTGTGCAGTTGTGTGTTGGTCGGATTTTTTGCTACTTTAAAATACTGTTGTTCATCAGAGATGATATAGAGAATGATTTAGTCTAGTTCGATTTGTTCCTACAATACAGTAATGAGCTATGAAAAGATATCATCCATAAATTTGGAAAAAAAATTAAATTCTGTAAATAATTTTAGTATGGATTTTGGAAGAATGCTTTGCTACTTGGGAAGCTGTTTATGAAACAGAAGTTTGGAATGACCAAACTCGAAGCTTATCCATTCTTTTTTATTATAAGAACTATGGTATTATGAGATATAATCACTATCAATTCCCAGCATATTATTGCAAACTCAAAATCGAGACTCGTTCATGGCTTTCTAAACCATTACAACGTCCCTATAGGGAGGTCCACTATATAATGACAGTATTTGATCAACTTTGGTTTTGCTATCTTTGTCTATCATTCGACAAAGCCGGTGGTATCATCCTTTTCTAGGTCCACAACGATGCCAAGTATGTTTTTGTCAGTGTAGAAATATAATTAAATTATGCAGAGAATCGGCATCACTATTTTTCTATCTTTATTCACTGTCATTATAACGTGGACCTCACTATAGTAAAGTAACGGATATTTGTTATTGTGATTCTGAAAAAATTTCGCAATGTTTTACTTGGGTATTGATTATTTCGACAATTATAATGTGACCAAGAAAAGATAGACTTTAATAATAATCATTTTTCCGAGTGGGCTTCTTATTTTCCATACATTTCTTCCCCACATCACTCCATCATTCTCGAACTCATACATATTTCATAAATGACTATTCCTCTCCCAACTCTTGTAACTATTTAACTTAAATATTGTAACATACATGAATAGAGAACTCCAATCTAATCTAACTCTCAGTGAGATAAAGGAATTTTAAAGCTTATAGATTATTGAAGAAAGAAAAACCTGACGTAACAAATCAATCAATCTCTATTCAACACGATCCAAAAATAGTAACAATATTAATAGGATCCTATCTTTGAAATGTCAAATCAACTTAGATCCAGTACTGAAAAAATGGTACAAAATAATTCCAAACATCCCCACCCTCGAAATCAATCTCCTTTGTCTTCCCTTGTTGCCTGACTCATGTGTTCTACTTAGAACCTCCCCTTCTGCGCTCTAACTCCGTTATCAGGAAATATTCAGTGCAAAAATGTATCAAGAAAGCTGGCTGGTGCTGTGATATGGTGCTGGTTGGTGGGTGAAGGGGGTCAGGGGGTGTCTTAGAGTGTAAGATTTTATAGGGCAAGCCAGGGTCAGTGTGAAGATAGTGCACTGCACTGTGAAGCAGAGGAGGAGGAGGAGGAATGAAGATAAAGTGAATGTGTTGCATGGAACAAAGGCGGTCAGATAAGACTATTGTTTGTCCTCTCCTCTAGCCTCTGTGTGTGCCTCTTCTTAGTCATCATTCCTCCTTCTCTTCCTTCTTATCGTCATTCTCTTTCATCACATGCTATTCTGCCTCCTCTTTCTTTTCTTATATTTCTTCTCATAATTCTTTCTTCATTCCCATATGTCCTCTCCTCTATTCGCACTTCAAATTTATGTAAAACTTTTATTTTTATGAATTATCTTTTTCACTATGTTTCATTTCCAGCTCTTTCCTCCTACATCCTCCAAGAAGAATAAGGATGAAAAGAAGTAGTAGTAGTATTAGAAAAAGAAGAAGAATTATTCCTCTTCCTAATCTTACTTTACTTCATTCTTCAATCCCAGTTCTATTCTCTTATTTCATCTACCATATTATTTTCTCCTTCATTATAATATAAATTTAATTTGTCAATCTTAGCTTCTCAATAATAGAATAATACCCTCTCATTCCTTCTCCCTCTTTCCTTCCAACATTCACTTTTCCCTTGATCTTTCCCCTCTCTTCACACTTTTCTCTTTTGTTTTCTCTACACCTACTCTTTTCGTTTCAATCCTTCACGTCTTCTTATTGAGTTCTGTATAATATGGTTCATCTCCTTCCTGATACATTCTCCTTTCACATTATTCTCTCTGTCCATTTCATTTTTTTCTAAATCTTTCTCTACTTCTTATTTGTTCTAGTCGTTTCTGTGATTTTTCTCCTCCTCTTTTTTCACCAACTTGTTCTTTATGTCATCTTCCTCTTCACACATTTTCATTGTCTGTAACATCTCCTTCATCCTCCACTATTTCCTCCTCATAATCTCTCTCACCTATATCTATTATCCCTCTCACTCTCATACGCGCCTTACAAACATGGCCACCCTCGCATATCCCTTCCCCTCAACAGCCTCGGAGCCATTTACCATAGCTTTCATGATCTTACATCTCCTTCCTCTTCGGATCCCCCACCCATAAACACAAGACAACCCTCCTACACTTCCTTGTACTTATCTTAGCCGATTCCGCGTCCTACTCGCAATGAAGATTTCGCTGTGGCTTCGACACAATTTAGTTACTGCTTTGTTACTATATAGTTTCTGCTTTGTTACAATATAGTTCCTTCTTTGTTACAATATAGTTTCTGCTTTGTAACAATATAGTTACTGCTTTGTTACAAATAGTTTTTGCTTTGTTACAAATAGTTTTTGCTTTGTTACAATTTTCTGACCGTCTTATAACAATATTGGTTCCATGCTAAAATATTTGCAATTTTTTTATCTTCAATGTACACTATTATTTTGCCCCAGTCTGTGACATAGAGCAGTATTGACGAAATGTTATACATGGAGAAGAATTAAAAAGAGTCTGGACTTGGTGATCTTGACTATAAAATATCACGATTTGATTTCTCAGACACTCTACCAATTGGAGAGAACTGAGAAAGAGTTGAATTAAGTTGAAGTATAGTAAGAGAAGCTTGCAATGGATTCAACAATTCTGAAAATAATATAATCGATCAAAATAGCTAATGACAACAACATTATTGACTCAACACTGCTGTGCATTCCAAAGTGCACATTCGTTTTTTTTAGTTTTAGATTTCGAAGAGAACCAATAACCCAATGAAAAATTGAATAAATCAAACCAGAAGTTTATTGCTCTCATAGATGAAACTGGAGTTTCTCACTTCATAATAATCAACCGGCCGATCGGGTGGTTCTAGTGGGAAGGAGCGTTGCAAACTCCAGTCTGCCTGGTTCGTGGGTTCGAATCCCGCTGGTAACATGAACGTTTGATCAACTCATCAAATCTTTCTAATCATCAAAACCCAACTTTGATGCACAAGCAAAAATCTTATGTTATCATCATTCGTAATGGATAAAGAATCTGAAGAGGAAAAATGAGTATTCTCAAATCTCATACCATTATACCCCGATTAGTTTTAATCTATAACTGTCTATCTCAAACTTCAAACCCAGTATATTTTCTTGAATTTTTTCTCTGTCTCCTTCTCAATCATCCCGTTTGTCCTTGATTGTTCTGATTTGTTCTATATTATATAGATTTCGATATTATCTCTTCATATAGGATATTAAGATTAGTCGAATCAGTAATGTCCTTGACTAATTGGGGAAGCAAGCTCATCAATGCAAAGCTCCAACGATTCCATATTCAATTACTACAGATAGCCGAATGCCCTATTTCACATTAATATTCATGATGTACGAACGCTTCTTTATTCTACACCAGTCACATCCCTCTCCTCTGCTCTTTTCCCTGTCTCTACTCTATATTTTTTAATTCTTTCTGTTGCTACTCTCACTACATTTAAACTTCCTTCTGTTCACCCCTTCCTATACACATTTAAGTCCTCAAGACTTCTCCCACTTCTATTTTCGATTCCTATTCTACGAATTAAGTCTTCCTTTCTCGTTTTCCCCATGAATTCTTTCTTTCCCTTATTAATAGAGATATGTTTTCTCTTAATGAACCATGTTGCGTGAATCTACAGACCGTACTAAAAATGCTATTAGTAATTATTATTATAGAGTGATTTCTAGGCCTGGCTAAAGAGATGAATGAATGAGATGAAATAAATAGAGAATACTTAGGAAAATTATATTCTTGAATTAACACTTTATTATCACTTTATAATACTTCCATTATGTCCATCATTTCAATCCACATCTTTCTTTCATCCGTGACTTTTCATTTTCGACCTCAATAGTGACTCAATAGTAATAGGAACTAGTAATATTAGTGAAGTACATACTATTGTACTGAATAGTGATAATAATAGTGAGCCTATTACTAGTAGTAATAGAAACTCAATTGTAACAGAACTCATTCGTTAAAATTGAGATAAGGAAGAAAATCTATATTTTTTCAACAGGAACATTGTGAATAGAATTTGTGATTCTCCCAAATACACTCCAGAACTTGATTCATTCTTATTAGAAAATATAAAGGAAAATGAAAATCTCAGTACACTTTTTGAAATATTTTATCACATCAAAAATATTTCAAAAAGGGTACTGAGATTTTTATTTTTCTTTATATTCATATTACAAGTAGCCCTATCAGAAAAGAGATACATATTCATTAGGTATGTTCATTGTTAATTCAAGAAATATAATTTTCCCAAGTATTCTCTATTTATTTCATTGCTCTCGTTCATTTCTCTAGAAATCACTTTATAATTACTAATAGCATTTTCAGTATGTAGATTTACTCAATATGGTTATAATATACATCATAAGTATATTATACAGCATTCACATTCAAGTATCCACAATATTCAGGCAGCAGATGTGAGGAGCCCAGCCAGACAAATAATCAGATTGCGTGACTCGTTAGGCAGCGATTGTCGCTCATATTTTTGTGAGATGGTCCGCAATCAAAGCCGCAATTCTTCGAGTCGTGGGGTCACTCCGTTTGAACGAACCTCACGACTCAACGGACCCGACGACTCGACGGATAATTGAATTTCGTCGACGTTTATCGAAGCGTCGCAACGTCGGACGTCAAAATATTAACGACGGTGGATCAGTACGTCAAGTGACGTCAGAATTACGCCTTCTGATGATGGTTTGATTGATGTCACCACTGAAGTGACTGGCTTAACCCAGATTGAGTTATAAAGTGGGATTATTTCAAATGTCAGCTCTGATTGGATAGGAAGCATTGAAACTACGTATAACTAATGTTGACAGTTTTAAGTGAATCTCACAATAGAAATTAAACTGTTGGCATTGTTGAATGGGAAATTATTAATAGAATCAGTGTGATTTGTATTGAAAATAAATAAGTATCAATTTTATTCACAAGTTATGCTGACACTTCGAATGGAACCAACCGATGACAAAGAGGTAAGAACGTTCTGTAATATATGACAGAGTTGAGAACTTCAAGTTATATGACAGTGCCTGATAATCTACATAAGCTGCTCCTAATAATTCAGGTATTGGTGTGAATTTGCTACTGTCAATGGTCATTATTCACATACAGACGATGCTAGTGCGTTAAACGTTACAAGCCTACAGCAACCGGTGATTTCAAATTAGTATTGTTAGTTACGAAAAACAAAATTGAAACCCACTTAAAATTTCAAAATTAATTATTATTTATTGCAGAGTGATGAGTTTGTGTCTGAAATCGAGAATCAACATTAGAAAAACAACAATAAAATATTCCATTTCCCAGTTGATGATAGAAAAATGTAAGATAACAATAATATAGGTACTTGTATTTTGCTCGTTAACCTTAGGGTTGAAGGGGCTTGTAAAACTAATTATTACGGCTAAGAAGCATGGAATTGTTGAATGTTTTTATCCAATAATTTATCGAATACCCTACGAGTTAAGTATGTTTTTTTATAATAAATTTACTCCATTATACGAGTAAAATTCGAGTCCTTGTCATTCTCAACATTTAATGAGGAAATTCCATGTAAGCTTACTCTTCACAACTGTCATAAAATTATTAGATATGATGGATAATCACTGTATTCATAAATTTAATTTTGAATATTTGTTGAACTCGCATCCCACACGGAGTGATTTAGATACACAAGAATCTTGTTGCGAATATATGAAACATTAATGAATTAACAAAAATTACCAAAGTAATTAAAATGTATTTGTAAGGAACTTCCATGAAACTCAGAATCTAAGGAATCTCCAAAGTTTCATAGATCGAGAAAATGCATTGAGATGCGCGCAAGAGAGATATTAGTAAGAGACAGTACAGTCAGAGAGAGCGAAAAAAGAGAGAGAAACAGGTGTGACGTCAGAGGTCTGGTTGGACACATCTGGCTATCGGTCTGATATCTATGCCATTTAATTATGCATGTTAATTGCTTTACATTAGGATGAGTTGCGAGGGCAGAGCAATAGGAAGAGAGGATGAAGAGGAGGACGAGGAGTAGAAGGAGGAGGAGGAGGAGGATGTCCCCTAGTGTCACGTGACAAACCACCCCTCTTCCAATCACCAAAACATCCCTTCTCGCGCGAGAAATTGCGCGTGCGTGAGACCAAATCACTGTGTACCGGAATACACGCCCTCTCCCAACACAGAATAACTGAGGAGTGACATTAAAGTACGATGTTCAGAACACTTAAACAGGAGAAAATTTCATGAGATTATATGTTATTTGAAATATGTGTAGAGTAAAAGTATTGAGGTCCTAAGTACGGTAGAGTTACACCGTGAAATACGATCCTAATATTTCAAATAAGGAACATGAAAGTCTTGAATTTATTGGAGAATGAGAGACCAGAATTTTGAAAACTGTTTACAGTGAACTGTACCACAGTTTTTTTTATTCTTCTCTATTTTCATCAGGTACTAGCTGGTAACCCCGTGGTTTCCGCAAGGGTGTAGTAAAACTTGACAAACTGAAGACTTTACCTGCCCCTGAAAAATTCAAAATATGCCTATAACCATCCTCGGAAAATTAAGGACCTATATGCAAAATTCCAAGTTAATCACTTCAGTAGTTCAGACGTGATGATTGGTCATTTGTGAGTTTCATATCTTGTACGTGTATAGGCTGAGAGTATGAATGAAAGAGCTTCATTATGTTATAAATTGACAATAATTTCAAAATCCAGGATGAGTCATCTTAATTCTCTATAAGCATTCACCTAAATCATTATATAAAGAGATAAAGTGATATAACAATTCAGCCATATAGCGTCCAATATTTATTATCACATAACAATTCAATGCATATTGTCAGAAAATAAATATTTTCCCACATAGAATATTGGTCTGTGCGTGGGGAAGAATTCTTATCTATTATTTTAACTGAGAAATAAAAAAATCCTGCAGAATTCTGTCTTATTATCATTCTTACTTACATTTTAAAATATTGTTTGGAAATAAAGATGAAGAAATACAAATCATAAATTCTTGTAGTTATAATTTAATTATATACTTAAAGAAATTTTTCTTCTCAGAGTTATTCAACGATTAACCGTACAGTATTAACGATTAACAGTATACAGGTATTACTAAGGTCAGTATAAATACAGCCTACAAAATACCAACCGCCTTCAATTGCATTAGAAACAGACAGAGATATTTTTGTTGGGGAAACTGAGAAAGCACCAACACGAAGAATGACCATAGCAGGGTGATTCGGGGGTCGGTTGGGGGGAGGACCGTCTGGACTCCTCAATTGTGAAAAGTGGTGCATACATTTGGGTAGAGTGCCGCCGCCACCGCCGCCGCCTCTTGTGGAAGAGAAGTAGAGCCCGGAGAAGTAGAAGCCATCGTCATCCATTAAGGGGATGAGAACTGAACTGAACTGAACGATCGAATTGCATGTCTACAGCGCACAATTGCATGTCTACCACTTCACCCATTTCTACTAGCATCTCGTTTTCAACTTCATCTTCTCCCTCCCACTACTCTACTTCAAATTCCGCCTCCTTCTCTGTATCTTAATACTCTTAATTGTCTTCAAGTATCTGTTCTTGATCCTATTCACATACCACTTCTTTTTCATATTCCTGTATTTTTCATCAACTTCTTCTCCTCTTCTTTCTCCTTCTTATCCTTTTTCTTCTGTACTACAATATATTGCAGTTATTATAACTAACTAACTAATTGCTGTTAACTAAATTATATTTAGTTATTACAATTAATTATTTAATTTCAACTGCTAGTTTTATTTATGATTATTTGTTTGCAGAAGATGTAACGTTATCATATGATTTGAATTTTTGTACCCTGTTGTCATGGATAATAAAAATCAATTTGATTTGATTTCTTTACAAAAAAAATACATACAGGTATGGGAACAACAGGCATTATAGCAAAACTGTTCCCGAACATTTCTTCTTTTACAGATGGAATTAAATAGAGAATGCATTTATTCATATAATTAGGTTTCTCAATCTAGGTGGCACGGCTCTCGTGCCACAAGAGCGTTTTATGTCCTGTAACCAAGAAGAAAGTCAGTCAATAAATCCAGATCTATATTCTAATCGTTGTTTTATTATCTCGATACACAACAAATTTGGCTGTTAATCTAGCTGTTAGCCCTGTTGTTGATGTCTGCAGTAGCAGAGGTCTTCGGGGTGATTTGCAGCATTTATTTAGGATTTTCGTTCAATAATAATTATTTCTTCTTTTCTTCTCCCACTACTTCTTCCCTTCTCCCTTACTCTCCCTCATCTTATCTATCTTCTTCTTATTTTCCTTATTCATCTTATCCTTTTCCTTATTCAACTTTGTCTTCTCCCACTCTTTCTCCACCCTTATTTCATTGTTCTCCTCCTCCTCCACCCACCATCTCCCTTACATCTTCTTAATGAGCAGGTTATCCCCGTCAGGTTGTCACCGCTAACTATGGAAACATTAGTTAATTTCCATTTTATTAATAATTGCGATCAACTAATATAAATAGTGGACTCATTGATCGTTCCTGTATCATTGGCTTAGAAATTTGCAAAAATGGTGTTTGAAATGAGCTTTATAATCAGGATTCTGTGCCGAGCACTATTTTTAATTCAGGCCTTTTCCCAAGTTATAATAGTACATTTAATACGCAATAGACTAGAGCCATTATTGTAAGTGAGTTAGCGAAATAAATTATTTTCTCTCTCTATTATGAACGACCATGACTTCGAGTTTCCCATGATAGATATTTAAAAATTGTGGCTCCGAGTCGTCGAGGAATGTAGATTATGGAATTATCTCTAAAACTTAGCCTTCCTGTCGCGACATAGAGTGCGATAAGTTGGAAAACAGCAAGCATTGAAATTATAACAAACTACCGATTTTGCAGTTACTATTTGGGCCAAAGGCTCTAGAAGCCACGCGGCGATTGGTCAAATTGATTCCCTTCGCCCAATAGGAAACCTGTTTCTAAATACAGTAGTGGGGCAATTCCCCAGCCGAGAGACCAGATTACGTTTCGGAGGACACTTTGCTAGGAGCACTACGAGAGTAAAGATGTAGTCATTATGTTTCGCCCTTTTTGGGCAAGCTTATAAGTTTATATCATTAGTAAATGTAGGAGCTAGTTTTATTTTTATTAAAGTTTAAATTTTCTAGTAGTGCCATGTCCTGAAAAGTTTAATTGTGTCTCTTCATCATGTACGAATAATTGTTTCTTCAAATAACCGCTAAGGTACGTAAAATAAGGTTGAAATATAATTTAGGGAATTTAATTGATTGAAACTTCCATAAGAGTGATGTATTAACAAAGCCTGTTATTTTTCAAGTTAATATATTGATTGAGAATAATCCTTTTGATTTTATTAGTGATGGAAGATAATTATAAATTTTTTTCTAAAGAAGTATAGAAAGTTTTCAGTTACGTTACATTTGAGTTATTGTTTCTGGAGATATATTATCGTAGAGTATTGCTGAAAGTCAGGAAGATAGCCTTCAAATTGGAATGAAATTTTTAAGATTATGTTCATATTGAGTTTAAGACTCAATTTTATATTTTTCTGACTGTGTTTTCTCATGGCGTTAAGGCTTTTAACTGAACGCTAATTTATTAAATTATAACAGAACTTTTGAATCATTTGTGAAGAAAGATCCATTAATTCTGATACAAAGAATCAGTAGTTTAAAGATAAAAATCTATATAAAATGAGGATTCAAATAGAATGAGAGAATTTAATTAATTGTAATCAATAGATAACTCCTGTTTTAGCTTTTGATGAATTGTAGGAAGAGTTAGAAATTAATGCTGTAATTCATTTATTTATAGCGGTTCATGTGTGTCCCCAAACCAACTTCATGTACTACCACCACTTTGGTTCCGCAATTTTATGTAACACCGCTTCAAGACACCCGTTCAGACGACAGGTCTAGGGACGTAAGAGGACGTCGCCGTCAAGCCAAATTCAACCGGTAAAAGTTCACCGCCAAAAACAAGGTACTGTAACCCCGACGATAAAGCAACGTACAGACCAACGAAAGTGCAGTGTAGTGAAACAAAGGTTCATTCGAGAATGTCCATCAAAAGTGGGGATTCAAAATTATTATGAAATGGGTTATATGGGTTACTATCGACGAAATTTGGGTTCAACGGGCTTTTCTTTCTTGAGTAATTTCATGTTGAAATTAATTTGTTATTGTATGACTGATATTGTTTGGTTTTGTGACGTATTGCTATCTAAACAAGGGATAGTAATGCGCCCCCAAATCAGATGAAGAATGTCAACAAAGTAACATGAAATTGTTGTTTCGGTTGTTGGATTTTAGTTGCCAATGTTTATTGAAGCTGTTTGTATTTTACAATTATTTCAAATTGTAGTGCTATTCTATAGTAGAAACCTATTAAATCAGGCATGGCAAGATTAATTGAAGTTTTCTTGACTCTAGCCCGTTCACCTGCATGAATTAGGTATAGACTCTGGTGTTTTCTAGATGTGTCGGCCTATTTCTAAATTCTAAATTTTATTCAAAATTATCTTCTTTATCATCTTCAAAAAGGTCAGGCACAATTCTTATTATTGAATGATTGATTAAAGCTTTGAATTTGTGAGATACTAAGTTTCCTAATGACTGTTGTATCACTGATGCCGACTTTACAAATAGTCACTGCCAATAAATAATAATTATTGGATACGTTCAGAAAAGGGGTAGTAAGAATTTCGAGCCGGTAGTTGTGGTCTTTCCTCATATTTACATTTAAATGTTGTTATTTTTCAAAGTTAGTCTTGTCCGGTTATTTCAATAAGTGGCTGGATTTCGTGTCCATTTGCCTCTATTTGTCTGAAATAACTGATTCTTCGATCTTGACATGTGACGAACTATATACTAAACTATAATTGGAATGCCTGCTTGATGTATTACGCATTACGCCATCTGTTTGGACTCAATATTAGCTAACTTAATAAGAAAACAAAGATATTGTCGAATTTCACTAGAAATTTATTAAAAACTTTAAAACAGAACCATGGTTTCACCCATGATGCGTTGGTTAACTACGTGAAATCATGGTTCTGTTTTAAAGTTTTTAATAAATTTCTAGTAAAATTCGACAATATCTTTGTTTTCTTATTATGGAGAGATTTCACAACATCACCATCACTTCTACTAATTTTATTAGCTAACTTAGTCCAAATGGTATTAAAATTTTGATGATTCCCAGAAAGAGCCTTCCCAAAGGACTGCAATAAAACGCAGTAGTTTTCCGATGCTCAATACAAATGCACAAGAAAACGAAGCCTTTGAGTACGAAGTAATCAGCACGTTATCGAAAACGACCAGAAAGCCAAGTGAAAATCAAAAAGCGAGATCAAACCAAAAAGAGCAGTATCCCAATTGTCCTTCAAAAAATCCACACACAAACCGCGAACCAAAACAGCAATAGGACCTTTTTTCAAAAACTGTCCCCCAACGGCTAATTCAAAAACAGCTCTATTGAAAGATGATTGAATCGCGCGCCGGGATACCAATCTAAAAACTCCGCCCCATTCAAATTTTTGTGGTCTCTTCGAAAAATGCTGGAATAGAACAATAGTTGATTGTTTGCGACTGCTAATTAAGCGCGAACAACGGAAAAATAAAACGTTTAGGCTACGATTGTCCCTGAGGATGAGGAGTGAAAGGAATTTGTGAACAGGGAATCCAAAAACGTGAATGACGAATCTGTGATCGTATTTTCTATTAGCTTTGATAGGAATGCGATGATTCTCTCGGGTTTTCGTTCATTAAATCTGAACAATGCTTTTAAAAATCACTTGCTCTTAAGAGCCACATGCCTGAAGCACTTTTTGTGCAGGTTATGAGAAGAACAGTTTCTCAGCATCAATACTCACTACAAGAAATGAAGAGAGCTAGTTAACTGAGGAATTGAAATGAGAATTTCATCCACGAAATATTGTAATACATTAGAGATTGATTGATATTTTAAATGTTTCTATCACTCACCGGTCAATGATGACTGGATCTGAAGGTGTTTCATTCCGGTTTCCACAACTCTTCTTATCACAACACCGGCTGAAAAAGAACACATCATACTTCGATAAGAACATAATACTCATTTGAAAATGAATCACAGGAGATTGGATTCAGCAAGGAAAATGTATTTGGTTGATTATGTCGTCAGGTTTGATTATGACCCTAAGTTTAATTAAATAGAAATTCCATGAAATTCTGCTCCTCAACCTTTCCATATGAGATGAAGGATATAGAAAATTATTGCACTCAAGCAACTGCTGGAATTTAATAATGCTCGTGATAATAATATTGAAATCAAATAACCAATGAGAGCTTTTAAATAGAACTTGGAATATACAAGAATTAGATAGTACAAGAATAGGACTCCTAGAACTGTGAATATTGATCGAATTACTAAATTGAAGAAGGAATTTGAATGAAATTCTACAAAAAACTGTTCCAAGACTGGAAATAAGAAATGAATGATGTATCGGACAATAATCTCATGGAATCCATGACAAACATTCATCCATAAAAATTGTTCAAAACAATGTTCAAATCTCTCGTACTCTCTGATAAAAAATACTAGTCTCACTTTTTATTTAGGCTACTTTGTTTGATGAATTCAAGTGTTCATAATCCAAAAGTTATTCAATTACCCAATTACCCAATCCAAAAGTTATTTCAATCATTTGTTTATTTCTAGATTCTAAAGAAGATATTATAATATACTCTTGCATCAAATATTTGACCACTATTAATACTTATCTACTGATAATTTATACAATACTGTGGGAATGAATGTTACAAAACGGATTAATCTAGATTCTAGAATATTCTCCAACGCATTATATCGGAATATTCCTTTCCCAGTGCAGAGGGTACGGAATTGTGAGGATGCATTATTTGATGTGTTTATAACGGCTGCAATACAGTTGAATATTTTATTGGCTCCAATATGTCCTCGGAGTATAATACAAGGCAGGAAGTGCATGATAATAATATTGAAGGCAGCACTGCCTCTCTGATCGCGTAGCGCCCTTCAGCAAGAGGGAGCTGACTAGAAATACGTTCGATGCCACGAATATGTGAGAAAGAATGGAGAGATGGTAGAGTGTGCTGGAGAAGAAGGTTTTAGAGGGTACGAAACCAGAAAAGGGAAAAAGTTAAAGTAGGAGAGAATGAAAAAGGAAGAGGAGACAGAAGATTAGAAAGAGGAAAAGAAGGATCAGAAGAGAAAGGAAGAAGATGTGCTAAGGAAGAAGGTTTGAAGGTTGTAGAGGAGTACAAAACCGCGAAGAAAATATGTAGAGGGAGAGAAAGAGGTGCAGGAACAGGAGAAGGAAGATAACAAGAAAGAGGAAAAGAAGGAGGAGAAGGAAGAGGGTAAGTTAATGTTGAAGATGAGAAAGAGAAAGGAGTTCATGAAATTATTGTGGATAAGAGAGAATATATGTGGAAAGGAACAAAGGAGGAGAAGAAAATAGGGATGAGGAAGCCGAGTTGAAGATTCTTGAGAAGGTGACGATTGTGAAGTAGTGAAGAACATTGTATAATGTAAAAATAATGGCAATAAATCAATAAAAGATAGTCTCATTATTGGTTGAGAAAAATATGAGGAAAGTTGGGCGAAAAAGATTGAAAATAGGTTGAAGTTGAGGATTGAAGCTTGGAAACGAAAAGAGAATAGTGGAAGATAGAGAAAAGGTAAGAAGACTATTGATTGGGGAGAAAAAGATGATAATAACAGAATTAACAGAAATATATGAGAATGAGAAGTGATACATAAATTATTTCGCATATGAGAATGAACCATCAATTATTATGCTTTTGAGAAAATATAGAGAAGCAAGTGCATGACGAACACTAGCCAAAGATGAGAAATGCATGTGGAATGAGAATGTGTAAGGAGTAGGAATAGAGAAGAAAGTCGATGTAAAACGAGGAATGAAAGAATGGAAGGAGACTACGAAGCAGTAGAGGAGGAAGAAGAAGATGATGGTAATAACACAATGCACGTTGTATAGTGTCGGAGATGCTGGTGTTATATTCAGTTCTTACCAATACCTTTCAAAATAGGAAGTGGAGAGTCATCTTCTACTCATGTTCGTTTCGTTCTCCCCCTATTTTATTCCTGTCCCCTTCTTTACCTTTCTCGCTTTCTTCCCCCTCCCTCCCTGCAACGAATGCTCCCTCAAGACTGGAATAAGCTCCCTGGGGACCCGGGACCATGTTCCCTCCAGTAGTACGTATCTCCAGAACACACACTCTCTCACTCCCTCTCTCTGCATCACACTTACCCTCTCTCTCTCTCTTACACAGTCTCTCTCTCACTCTTGCACGGACGCATATACACACACAGGAGCACTCTACATCGTTTTCTCTATCTCTATTTTCCTATTCTACATCTCATACACAAACCTAAATATACGATCGGCTTACTATAGACTGGGATTCCTTTATCCAAGCTGGCAGATCACAGCAACTATTGCTTATAGCGCTACTGCTGCTGTTACTCCTATGTGGGACGATATTGATATGTGAGAATGTGCTGTGAGATACCGCACGTGAAAAATGAGTCGATGCAGATAAAATGGATAATCGAAGAGAAACCAAGTTATTCTATAATACTGTATTACAAGGTGTTATAAGTAATTTGAGCATCACAGAATGGATATTTCATCAATTCCAATCAATCCTTGACACCCTCGGATGACAATTTGTGAATCCTCTTTGGTAGCTTATTTTAAACTCAATATTTCACAGCTACAGATTGAGTGTAAATATTCTCATCATTCTATTCTTAGTACAACATTTTGGAAACACCTCAAATATCCCACTAATCTAATTCGAAATCGAGATTAATAATGTACACTGAAAGAATGTTGAATATAGTTTTTTTCATGATTTTGTGAAAAATGCAAAAAATCCAGTTCCTAGATTAGAAATAATAGATCTTGATGAAATTCAAACATTATAAACTTTGGTTCTTGTTGAGAGTTTCAAGAAAAAATATTCAATGAATTTAGTAATTTACCTGCACATAACTTCATGCGTCAGCAGCACCCGACACATCTCAGGGTTCTTATCCTGGCCCTCGTACATGATCGCCTGCAAATTGAAATCACAATATTATCTCTTGAAAGTTTTGACAACAATTCAACATCAAATAGAATTGGATGAAATTGACAGTGGAATACCTGAGTCGCATAGCCAAAATTTACTAAATTACTAAATTTACTAAACCTAAACTAGAGTAAAATACCTATAATGAAGTATAATACTGTTGGCAACTACTTAACCACCAGCGAAGAATATCAATATAGTAATCTCATGTATGAAGACTGCAGATTCCAATGATTATAGTGAGTTTAATATGAATTGACAGCGTAAAGAGATCAGCCAGACAAGTTACAACTAGACCTGACTATAATTTCAACCTTCAAAACAACTATACTGAATTTGGATGATACATTATAGTTTGATGTAATATTAATGAATTCAAGATAAATTTGGTAACAGTAAATTAGTAATACACTTTGACGTGTCATATACTGCAGGAGCGTTGTGTCTTGTTGCAGTTACTTATGACAAATAAGGTAAGTCATGATCCATGAACCAATGGTTCAAGGATAAAACATTCATGTCTTTTGCTTCATTCCTTATTGAAAGAAACAGGCAATATTCTTGAAAAATTCACATTTTCACATAGGTAATGTTACAGATAGAGTGAATAATTGTATGATTCATCCAGAAAATTCATGCATTGATAAGTGCAGTCAACGCTTTCTAGTAAGAATGAAATATTGATTTGTTTCTTAGTGAGGAACCTAACAATAGGATGATGTAGAAGAATAACATGTTGACAAGGGTCATGAACCTGTCACAAACTCTCGATAACAATCAATATTCATACGGAGTGAAACGCTAAGCCGTCCGGCGCTTATCAATGAGATATTGGTCCGCGGAGACAAAACGTTTCTGGCCTCTTTAAACATTCATCTTCCGACACACACACGCACACTAATCCCACATTTTTTACCAGTCTGACATCAAACGATTAGGTCACTGCAAAGAAAACAACCCCACACCCCATTACATATTCAATTAAACAAGAATCTATCTCCGTAAACATTGTGTCGAGAGCTTCGACTTTCCGGTAATCCCTGTGATGGCTGCCGACTGGGATTAACTCTGCAAGGGGTCGACTAGGGCTCCTCACTCTGTGACAATCCCTCAATCTTCGACTGTTGCTCATGCAACACTGACAATCCATTATTTTCCTTTCCGTTTTCAATCAGCCGACGTAAAGCCAGTAGTTTAGCTGGGGTGGAATCGATAGATAATGGTTGGTGGGTTGAAGGAATTGTTTGTTGCGAGGTGGAGAGCAACATCCAAATGAAATTTCTTTTCCAAAATTTATGGTTGGTTATTGTAAGTCATCAGTAAGAACTCGTTACGCTTGATCAATTAAACTCTATGTTTAATTGAGCTCTTGTTCAACTCCAAGCGAAATAAATAATTAGTTATAGTCTGAATACACGAAGTAATACCATATAGAGAAAAAATAGCATGAGAAGATGCCATGTTTTAGGGCTTCTATGTTCCAAATTCACTAGCTTTTCTCAAGCTGATAATCACGAACCTACCATTTTGTGAAGGGATGTGACACTGGCAGTCTTTCATACTGTGCCGTTTTTAAACTCTCACCCGGCCAAAACAGCAATGATAGACAGTAGTCGGCTTGAGTTGACAATCATCTTGAAATTTGGAACATAAACGACCTCTATCATGTCATTTTATGCTATCTTTTCTCTATGGTAGTACCCACGCACAAGCATGAAGCCCATACAAGCATCATCGTCAGAAAACGGATTTCAGACCTACATCTTCGAAACATTTCTACCACATCACCCATGTTATGTCTACAAATCTCACCACAATACATCAATGCCATCAACATTTCTTTGTGAATCAGTAGCTATTCACACACAATCGACTATAATCGGATTCAACTTCAACTGTCAGCTTTGGTGAAATGGGTACCATCCATGTTATTTATGAGTAATGCTGAAAGTATTAAATGAATCAGTTGCTATTCACACAAAATCAACTGAAGTGAGATTCACCTAAACCTGTCAGCATTGATTGAAAGGGAAGCATCGATGCTATTCATAAGGGATCCTGACAATTTGGAGTGAATCCCACTATACACAAACGAACCGATTTGTAAGGGACAAAAGACAGCGGACATGTTGGATTGTAAGATGGTGTCGTCCGTCCATATTTCAATGTCAGCTCGCTGTATTTGGACTCTAAGCCAATGCGCTGGTTTGAATATAGAGGAGAGATTGACTTCTTAAAGGAGGGTGGTTTTATTTGGGGTTTTTCATCTTATTTGAAGAAAAGAGAAGAGTGATGACGGTGGAGGTGGGTGGAGTGAGCGGGGGTGGAGGAGAGAATGGAACAGATGAAGATGAAGAGACGAGGAGGAGAGGAAAGAAAGAGAAGGAGAAGAGGGAAAGAAAGAGGTAGGAGAGGATAAATGGGGAGAAGAATGAGAGGTGTAGGAGTTGGAGGAGAATGAGGAAGAGAAGAAAAATAAGACGAAGGAGAAGGAGAAGATTGATTGATTGATTGTTTATTTGCTTCAATTATGTCGGAGAATAATAGAAGAAGAGAGAATAATAAAAAAATAATAATAAGGAGAGAAAAGGAGTAGGGGGATGAATGAAAAAAGAGTGTATTGATGAAGGAGGACAAGAAATAAGGAAAGATGGAAGGAGAAAATGCGGATAGGCAGAAGAAGAAGGATATAGAAGTAAAAGAGTAGAGGGAGAGAATCCATAATGAAGCGAAACAGGTGAAGAAAATTATTTATAAGGACGAAAGGAAAAATAAGAGACCGATAATGATAGAGAATAGAAGTCAAATGAGGTGCAACAAAATTTAGGTGGGGAAGATGATAATATGAAGGAGTTTTAATGGCGGAAGAAGGAGGAAAAGTAGATGGACAAGAAAGAGAAAAAGGAGTTGTAGGTGGTCGTAAGAGATGTAGAAAAACGAAAAAATAGAAGACAGTGTGGACCAGTTTCTTTTCTTCCCCCTACCCTTCTCCACAAGATTCGTCCATTTTATATCCGTTCACCAAACATAAGGTAAATATGCAGGTAGATTGGTGTTTCTTTTATTCGTTTTCTCTGTCCACACACTCTACATGTAAAGCATCAGCCGCATAACAATATGTTGAATTCTACTCCATATTAAGTTGCAGTTTCTCTCTCTTATCATACCCTACCTCTTTGTTATCTCATTATTATTATTATCTCTCTTGGTCACCTTGATTATTCTTATTCACTACAATCCCAAATAGGTTTCTCCTCTTCCATAACCCACCTGTCCATTTCTCACATTACATCACTTGTTTACACTGTCTCCTCTTGTACACATCTCTTCCTTCTACCCGTCTCCTCACACATATTTATTCATCTTCTCTCCAATCTTGAAGTCCTATTTCCATCTGAATCTGAATCTTGCATTTCTATACTCATCTTGTTTTATCTTCATACTTTGTATCATCCTTTTCTACTATTCACCAACTTTTCTGGTATATCCTTCTCCTCTTCATCCTCCTTGAACTTCTCTCAGTCATCCTTCTTCCATCTTCTTTTCTTCCACATACATATTCTATTTTTTAATTCTCATTTATATCTTAGTCCTCACATCTTTTTTCTCCTACACACATATTACATTTTTCAATATTCTCTTCTATTTTTCTATCTTTTCTGCAATCTTGTATTACTCACCACACCTCATATACTGTCCTTCATACCTTATGTCTCCCTTTTCCATCGTCTTTCCTCCTCCTCATCATCAACCTCTTCCTCCTCCACCGCACACATCTTCTCCTCCTTTTCCTCAATCTCCTTTCTCTTACACTGACCGTCGTCTCAACTATCCCCTGGGATGTAACCAAAGCAAATCGAAGCGACTTGTACGGCACACAAAAATAGTCTAATGCAATTCCACCTTCCCTCCTCTCTACCATCACCACTACCCTAACCAACCCACCCCCTAACACATACACATGTGTATGGATCCAAGCCAGGACCCCTTCTATTACGTATACAAACAAGAAATCCTTTGGATTTCTAGTTTGGATCAGGGTGGACTAACCCCTCTCACCCCCCACCCCTTGACCCCCAGATGGTCAACAGTATGACTACTGCTCCTCTCCCTCCTACTCCACCAGCCGGGGAATCCCCTGGGAATAGTCTGGTTGCGTCATACGCCACCGCACATCTTCATAAATCATATCTAGTTTGTAGCTGCTCATTCTATTTATTATTCAACATTTCATAAATTTGTAGATGTGCTGGCTGCTGGTTAAACTACTCACGCTATTTGCTTTCCTGTTCGAGCCTAGGTCTGCATTTTTCCTATCAATTCAATTCAAATTTTAAAGCATAGACAGTTGATTGATGAGGGAATTGTTATTGGTAGTATTATTATTCCGTTCAGTCTATAATTTCTCATGAATCAATTCATAGTACATAATTTCAGTCTGTCCAGTTTCAAGCTAAGCAATAGAAATTTGATGAGTGAAGAAGTTGTGTGTTGAATTTGATATTGGTGAAATGATTTTTCAATTATATATAATATTTATTTCCTATTCCCCATATATATTCATCCACCAAATCCATGAAACACAACATAAAATTAAGATTTCTCAAAAATGCATTAACTCATTGTTTCCGTTATAAACTTTCTCTCCTCCAACATTCTCTACAATGAATGAGAAAAAATAAATTTGTAACTATACTTCAAATTTCATCAACAACTTAAGCTGCGTTTACACCGAAGTTATGAACAAAATATTAATAACTAAATCCTTATGGATTCTATTAGATTGAACGGAACTTGACAAACACATATGTTCATCATGTGTATGATAAGTTATGTTCAATCTAATATAATCTTTGAGGATTTACCAAGGGTTTATTTGGTATAAACGCAGCTTCAAAATATTGAATTCTACCAATAACTTGAAAACATTGTTTCATGTTTCTAACTCACATAGAACATTGTCTCAAGCGATTGCAGGTACTGTATCGTTTATTGAAAAAGAAAGTTTCAAAAAGACTATTAAAAGTAAGAGGATAGGGAAAAATAGAATTAATTTTGAATATGCCAGGATATTGAATAGGAGAAATAAGAAGTGAAAGAGGAGATTTGTAGACAGCAATGTAGCCAAACCAACGTAGATCTCAAGTGAAAGATGTAGAACTTCATTCATTTCATTTCACTGGTTCAGGTACAATAAATATATAATTATTATTTAACGAAAATTCCAAATAAATGCTGCAAATCACCCCGAAGACCTCTGCTACTGCAGACATTGACAACAGGGTTAACAGCTAGATGGAAATTCGATGAGAACTACTATCCAAAAATTAGTTGCCAGCCCGGGAATCGAACGCGGTACCTCCCAATTGCCAGTCAGGAATGCCAATTTGGATAGTAGTTCTCATCAAATTTCCATCTAGCTGTTAACCCTGTTGTCAATGTCTTCAATAGCAGAGGTCTTCGGAGTGATTTGCAGCATTTATTTGGAATTTTCGTTAAATAATAATTAAATATTAATTAGCATTTGAATAAATGCATTCTCTATTTAATTCCATCTGTACAATAAATATAGTGAACTTTCAGAAATCTGTCTTTATTTATTTGGAGAAATGAAAAAGCCCATCAAAATGGATTAAAATAATACAAATTAATTTTTCTATATTTCTCTTATAAAGAGATTCTATAAAAATTTCCAGTAATAAATTGATGGAAATTTCCTCATATTTGGAAAGTATTGTTTTAACTATTGGAGTAGATTAAATTTTACACATTCTTTTATTGAACGGAAGTTGAAATTTGGGAATCTAATTCATTGCGTGGAAGAAGCTCAATAAATCTATAATTTCTCAATAACAAAGTCTCAACGAAAGACCGCGCCCCAGTTCCGAACAAGCCCAAGAATCACAGAGTCAGAAAAAGAACAAGACAAACCCTGTCCAAGGATTGTGAATGCGACGTTTCTACAGCAGTGTGCTGTGCTGGTTTAGGAAATGGGGGAACTTCAGTCGACAAGCCGATATCATGGTGGAACATTTGGGGGTGAAAGGGGGTCCTCCCCCCTTGACATGATAGGGCCCCCCCAACGTGATAGGGAATCCGCTGCCTGCCTGTCTTGCCGAAGCCCTTCTGCTATAAATCGCGTTAATTGCAGTTTCCCCCCTCTTCCCCTACCATGACCCTCCCCACCCCTTCTCATGAACCCCCCCTCCCCAACTGATCGTTGCCCACTTTGTTTTACGACAATCTTTTGTCCGCTCGAACTGCTTTGGCCAATAGACTAGCACTGACTCTTTTCTTCTCTTCTGCTCCAACACTTCCCCCGATTTTCGTTCTCTTTCTTTTCTTATTTTCGATATTCTTTCGTCTCCAGCAATCGATGTTTCGACGAACGTCGAATGAGGAATGAAAGATTGGAAGTAATGCGGGATTTATATGAAGAATTTTTTCGAAAAAGATTGATAATTTGAAAAAAATCTTGGTTACGGTGGTTGGCTACGTCGAGTTCGTTTAGAGGAAAAATTTAGTTAGGAACAGAATTTATATTCGAACTCCACATCGACCTCATATTAGTTCTATATTTTCAACAATAACTAGGATATTTCATGTCTCACATATTTTTTCGATGCCATACTTCCTATGCACTGCTCTCTTTTCCAAGCAATTGATGTGACCGATTGAATATTGTCTTTCCATAACATGGAATCGAACTTATTAATGAGAATAATCACTTATCAGAATCTGTCATAGATAAGCATCACATTATTGTTGAAATCACGTCATAATTGATTGATTGAAAAGCATACCTGGAAATCCCAAAATAATCTAAGATTATGTGTGCTGATTCTGATCATGACTGCAAGAATCAAAATAACTCTGAAAGAAGCAGAATTAAGTTATGAGTGATAAGGTGGAAAGAATCAATATATCAAAGATTTTCCTGTATTATAAATTATGGTTCACCAAGTTATTCAAATCAATCTCTTGTCTAGAAAAGAATAATCGTTCAATTACATTCATCATTGTTTGATGATTCTTTCCGAAAGTGATTGTTCTCATTGTAATAAATAAATTTAACTTAGTAGTAAACTTTATCAATAATTCATTTTGAGTTGATTGAATCACCTCATCAACATTACATTCAATTACTTGTTCATTGGTGCACTCAATCCAATCATCTACACTTCATTAAGTTAATTATTGCATTATCCATGAATGGTATTAAATTGTTACTAGAGTCACTAAAAATTTTCGAAAATACTCAGAGTCAACAAACCGATCCCACTCAACAGAACGAGTTTCATCCATTCAAAACCCAGTAATTTGCTGCCAATTTTCCCAGCACCAATCAAACCATGCGGAATGTAATAGAATAGCGCGGGAATCAGTGTGAGATCGCTCATTCATTCAACTCGAAAAGTGAATATTCGAGGCAAATTGAGTTGAATTCCAACGATGAATGAACGAATGGTAATAACGTCAGTCACTCAGCCAGTCAGTTGAAAGGAGGATCATAACAGAGTAAGCTCTTCACTCTCAACTGATTGTGGATGAAGGGAGAGAAAGAGCGAGAGCGGAAGAGAATGAGAGAGATGAGGGAAAAAGAGGAAGAATGGAATAAACGAGGAAAGTGGGAGGAAAAGAAGAAGAAAGAAGAGAAAGAGACAGTTGACCCACTCAACTGTGAGAGAAGAGTGTGTAATAAGAGAAATATGAGAACGAATGAATATAAATAAAGAACATCAGTAATCAAGTGTCAGGAGTAGAGATGATGAGATGAATAGTAAAAAAAACATGAGCAGAATATTCTTACTTGAGAAGGAAAGTGAACGATAAAGGGATAATAAGTAAGTGCAAAGAGAGCGAAGCAAAATATACAAGGATGAAAGTGTAAATAACAGGGAAAGAAAAAGATAAATTATGAATTGGAGAAAACTAATGAAATGGTTAGAGAGGGAGAAACAAACTGTGATATAGAGGTAAACAGAGGAGGAAACAAGAAATCCAAAAGGTGTAGGAATAAGAAGTAATAGGGATAAGATTACAAAAAAAGTGTTTCAAAAAAGATTGAGCCAGCAAGAGAGGAAGAATGAGAAGACGGTGAGTGACAGAGGCTTCGGTACAGATTTGAGGTACTCGAGAAATAGAGTAAAAGAGAAGAAAAGTAACAGAGAGATGGTGATAGTTATAGAATTGGGCACAGAATGATCAAGTTGAACGGTAAAATTGAATTAAAGCAAGTGGAGTGGCTGGTAGCATGCAAGGACGAGCTTATAGCCAGGCCACGCGCCCACTAAATTCATTGCATGATGTCCTTCCTCCTCTCTCTTACTCCATTCTCCTCCTTGACCTTCTCTTTCTACACTCTCTAATCACTCAATCTGCATTCTATTGCATTGCATGCATTAAGTGATTCACTCACTCACTTAACCTCTCAACTACAACTTTGAGAACATCCTCCTACTCTTGTATATATTCTTCAACTGAAGAAGAGATATTTATTTATTCATTAATTTATTGTACAAAACACTACAATCATAATATTACTATGAACATGGAGGGAGGGCAAGACTGAGTCTGTACCATTTCTCTCCTAAATTTTGATGAGAAGTTAATGTTGTCCAAACTACTATTAGATTATGGAATTACACATCATGCTTCACCACTTATTATTATCTGGTCAAGTATGGTTAATTGAAAAATTTTGAAGGCTGACGTAGGTAATAGAATATATGGATGTAGCACAGAAAACAAAAAAAATTAAGCTTAAGAGATAATTGCACTAGCTTGAAAAATTTAAAGACAAAAATCACAAACCTACTCACTATTATACCGTATTTACCACAAATTGTATCTATTATTCATGTGATTCATTATAGGCTACTATATTCATCCATTTTATCTTGAAAAATTATTTCACACTAGTAGGTAACCCGTGCTTTGCAAGGGTCTATTTTGAAAATTTGCAAAATGAAAACTTGACGTAATAAAAAATTCGAAATTTGAAAAAAGGCCTATAACCATCCTCGGTTAATGAAGAATCTTTATGCAAAATTTCAAATCAATCAGTCCAGTAGTTCAGACGTGATGATGTGTCAAACATAATTTTCCTACATCACGAACGTGTATGAGCCAGCTCTTTCCATTATTATAGTAAAGATGATGGATAAATGCATGATTTATCAGTATCTTTGAATGAGAATAACTCTTGAACGGTTTGAGAAATCGGTGCGGTTTTCACCATTCATTTTCTCTTGAAATTCTGTATCATATGACCAACGTAAGTTTCCTGTCTTCTAACTTTGTCATATGACTACCTTCCAATTTAAAGAAATCGGTGCGGTTTTGATGCGACAGAAAATCAGTTATTTTTATTCGAATAGGATCCCCAATATGATACCTATCATCTAATGTCCCTTTCAAAAGAAATGTTCAGCTGCTTCTATACAACAACTGGAAGCATGACAAATTGAAAAACTTGACGTAATGGAATCTTGAAGAACTGAAAATAGGCATAAATAACCATGCTCGGTTAGTAAAGAATCTAAATGCAAAATTTCAAATAAATCAGTTGAGTATATTAATTTTAGATGTGATGATGTGTCAAATATAATTCCCTATTCCTTACGTGTATAAGCCAGTCCAAAAATCTAGAAGGAAAATTGAAATTCGGGCACGAGATTGATATTTTTAGAATCTATGTGCAAAATTTGGAGATCTAAATCATTTCCGTTTTCCCGGTATGCAATCCATAAGTTGACATGTTTTGATGCAAACACACGAACAAACGAACACACGAACACACACAACCCTACTCTCTCTTATTATATAGACAAGACAAGATGAAAGACACAGGTGGGCTTTTACCCAAAACTGTTTCTCTTAAAATCCAAATACGATAGTCAGAATGTAAGTCTAATCACATTTTATTAGGTTTCTGTACCATCTTCTATTGAAATAAATGTGTAAATTCATGCTATTTATCATGTTTCTATCATCACTTGTTGAATGACGAATTACGTTTTAATTATATCAAGATATCATTTTTGATGATGAACTTGTATGAATCAATTAAGAATTAAGAATTATAAATGACTCAGCATTCACAAATATAAGATTTTTCCAATAGTATATTGTCTTCGAGTGTATCCTATAGTTTCCGTTTCCCCTTTTTACATTTCCGGACACATTACTACGGTAGACTATTAGCCAATATTGCTACTTTTACTACTCGTAATAGTAACAAACGGCAATTCTCAGACCACATCGCTCTGGAAAGAACGTAAAGTAGCACACTATACAGTCTTAATCGCCATTTGTTGTGCGATTGATGATTATAGTGGTCTGTCCGCTCACGTGTGTGCTCGTAAACATTTTATGTTCTCAATTTCGATTCTCCTGAAATGGGATTGGCTGTGTAAAAAGGTGGCAAATCTACTGGGGAATTGCAATCAAGTGACATTAGGCTATAAGTAACAATTGATGAGAATGTACTGATCGAATCGTAGTTTTTCGACAGCTGTCATTATTGTGATTGGAGAAGCTGGGATAGTTTGAAAATAATTATTATTCGCTACTGAAACTGGTGAGAATTGAGTTCAGAGAGAATGATACTTTTCAAGTTGGAAGAGACATTTTTATATATTGTGTGTTGTTCTTTCTTCAAAGAAAAATAATTATTTTTCAACATCTCTGATGTTGTAGAATTTTTCTAGAGACAGTGTTCAAAATTCGAATTATTTTCTACTATTTCCCAGCTTCTGTGGAAGAAACAACAACATGTGTGTTTTAATTCCATTATAAAACAATGCTGCAGCATCTTCTAATAACAATGTTTACTTTATCATAAGAACTCTACTATATTGATAAATTCCAGGATGAAATCAATCCTTCGAAACACATTCCTGGCGTGATATGAGTGCTGAACTGTTTCTGTCTCAAATTTAGATGGATAACTTAAGCCACGTTTTCACCAGACTAGTCAACTTGGACTTCAACAAATTTCGGCAATTTGTTGCCGATTTCTTACAAAGAACAGCAACATTCAACTTGTTTCCTGCAGAAAAATCAGCATTTTCTTCAAAGAGAACTATTATTTTTGAACAGCATTGTGTTGACAATTCTAATGTGAACATGTCTTTAGACCGAGATACGCCTAAAAATACTTATAGTAATAAGACTATTTTAAATATGATTCAGTGAATTGGAATAATATGAATAATAAATTTTATTGCAAAAAAAATGCATACAAAATAATACTCAATCATCTAGAGCATAAACTAATAATAATAAAATACAATATTATGAATATTAAATAAATTTAATTCTCTTGACAATAAATACTCTCATGCAAGGGAAGCTTCCCTGTACGCATGGAGGAATTGAGGAGTTGGGTGGAAAAACGACCTGAGTCAAGAAATCAAGTTTTGCGTAAATTGAGTTTGAAATATTTAGTACACATCTTCATTATTTCATCAGAATGCAATATTCTTGCAAGTATTTGAACTTTATTGATCTTTTTATACTATTTCCAATGCTATTATTCATAATTAGCCAGTAATCCAAGGCTAACTGTTATTAATGGATATAACGTGTGTTGTCTCAGGTCGTTTTTCCATAACCCTGGTTGTTACATGTTCAGAGGTTCAACAAAATGATGAAAAACCCGTATCAAGAGTAGTGATAATGATAATATATTGCTCATGATATTGGATAATTAATAAGTAGGTAATAAAGATCTAAAAAATGTCATTTGGAAGTGAACAATAAAAGATTATATTTTCTTCTTGAACACGTTTCATCCCATAATCAAGACTCTGGAATGTTACATGGTACTGTTCTGATTTTCGGGAAATTCATACACCCCAATGTTTTCAGCATCGGATTCTTCTTCAGGAGCGTCTTCTTCATTATGTCCATCATCTAGAGGATAATTGGTTCCCTTGGATGTATTAATGATCTTCTTATACCATTCATTTGGTAGAGAGTTAGTTGGGAGGATATTTTTAATATTCTTTCCGGAAAATGGACATTGATATGTCCAAAGCTCCGCCA
The DNA here is from genome assembly GCF_014356525.2 of Nilaparvata lugens. Taxonomy (NCBI): domain Eukaryota; kingdom Metazoa; phylum Arthropoda; class Insecta; order Hemiptera; family Delphacidae; genus Nilaparvata; species Nilaparvata lugens. The sequence continues at coordinate 59,716,029 of NC_052507.1, forward strand.
ATTTATGTAGATGCATTACAATATTATCTTGTATTGTTGTTCCAAATTGCTTTTTTCATATCATATACAGTTCAATAATTATTTTCTTGGTTTATATTATGTGAATTCATCCATAATTTTGCTGTATTGTAAGCTATTGTCTATAAGTGTATAAGCCAGTATATATTGTAATCTATATAAATAAAGTACTCAATCAATCAATCAGCTTCTTCTTTTGTAAGTAAACAAAATAAGGATTTCACTGGCTGCTGGCTCACAGCTTGTCAGCTGAATAATTTCAGGTTTGCCACACAAACAAAAAATGTTCACAACTCACTCATTTTTCAAGATACAACAACATTTTATGTACCAATCTGTTCAGAATTTAATGGCGGATAGAATGAAGCGTGTTGCGGAAAAACGACACGAGTGGCCTCGGGTCGTTTTTCTACCCAGCTCCTCAATTGCTGCAGACCCTAGAAACTCTCTTATAGTAAGAAAAATCAATTTGTTTTTCGAATTCCTTACATAATGTATCCAGTAATTATAACTAGGAAATACAATACTAGGAAATGGATCGATAGAGTATTGAAGCGATAACGTTTATTGAAGTGAATTGAGGAAAAGGAATGGTGTAGAGTAGGAGAAAGTCAGTTTTCCTTTTCCCCTGTTTGCATCAAACATTACTCGCTTCCCTCAGCGGTCGGTGTTGATCTCGGTTGCCATGGCAACGGGCGTCACTTGTATCCTATCTCTACATCACACTGACTTCTGTTTTCCTGCCTACTCGATTGCTACAATAAAATCTGCTATATTGCTCTGAGTATTGGTGGATCTATTTTGAGCATTTTTCGTGGTCTAAACCATTGGATAGTGAGATTCACTTCAAACTGTAGCATTGAATGAATGGGAAGCTTCAGTTTTATTCTGGTATTTGGAAGGAATGCTGACAGTATTCTAGAATCTTCAACGGGAAAGGAACTAGCATTCATTATTATACTTGTACCTAATTGATCCTTAGTAGTGTGAGTTCCAAGATATCCGACTTGGAGAATGATTAATATTGGAAACGTGGAAAACGTATCATCTTGGATATAATGCAAGATTAAGAAGAAGAGGGAGATAAGAAGACGACAATAAAGAGGAAGAAAAAAGAATAATTAATCACTACTTAGTAATTGCTGCTACCAAATATTGACAGAGTTTGAAATCCAGAGCAAACAACAGAGCATTCAGGTACACACCTTCACCAATATCAATTCCTTAATCTACTTTACATTTCCATTTTATATTAAATAAAGTGGGCGATAGACTACACCCTTGTCTAACACCTTGGTTGATGATGATTTCATCTAACCGATGATCACCTGTATTTACTATTATTCGAGTATTGTGATAGAAAGCTCTTATTGCGTTAACAATAAGATCTCTCTACCACAATACTCAAATAATAGTTAATACAGGTGATCATCGGTTAGATAAAATCATCATTAACCAAGGTGTTAGAAAAGGGTGTAGTCTATCGCCCACTTTATTTAATATAAAATGGAAATGTAAAGTATATTTAGGAATTGATATTGGTGAAGGTGTGTACCTGAATGCTCTGTTGTTTGCAGACGATTTGTGTGTAGTACAGGAAAACGAAAATGACCTCCAAAAATCAGTTCATATCCTGCATGAAATTTGTAAAGAATATAATTTCAAGATATCAAAGGAGAAAACCAAAATCATGGCTTTTAAAGGTAAGTACCCAATAAGATCGAAGATTGTGATAGACAATAAGGTATTGGAGCAGGTGTCTCAGTTCACATATCTGGGTTGTGAAATTAGTTATAGAGATGAATTGGATGTAGAGAAGAAAGTAGGAAGGTTCCAAATGATTTGTGGAAGTATCAGTAGGACATTGGGGAAGAAAGCTACCACAAGCACGATAATGAAATTTTATAAGACAATGGCAGCTCCACTACAACTCTATGGTAGTGAATCGTGGGTAACATCAAAGCCACTTGAGAGTAAAGTGCAGGCAGCTGAGATGAGATTTCTTCGCAGAACTAAGGGCTGTGACAGAAGAGATCAGGAATGAGGATATACGGAAAGAGCTGAATATCTTCTGCCTGAATGAGAGAGTTGCGATGGAAATGGATATCGTCAGCAATGGAAAGAGCATGTGGAACGAATGTCAGCTGATAGGCTTCCTCACAGAATTTTCAAGTATAAACCGGTAGGCAAAAGAGACATAGGCAGGCCACGAAAAAGATGACAATGATCATTATATTTATTATAAAATAAAAACAGTAGATTGTAGTGATGCTTATGATGATATCAGATTAGATTGTAGTGATGCTTATGATGATATTAGATTAGATTATATTCATGTTCTTAATTTATAGATTTTACTTATTATTATTTTTTTATTCTAATTACAAGCTGAATGTGGAGTCAGAATAGGCAATAGCCTAATCCCTGATTGAAAGAAAAAGAAGGAGAGTTTTTCATCCTACATCACAAGTTATTATCGTCCAATGAAGAGAGAGTGAGCGGAGTTGGAAGTACTACCCAGAATACGCTGTTCAACTGGCTGAATTCCGAGTTGGATAACAAATTTTTGCTAAATCGAGAGTAAACTAATCCATACATTTTTCATCCAATCATGAACTGCAATTTATTTGCTACACTATAAATCAATAAAACTGACTAGCAGCCTATTTATTATATCAATAGGTATCCAATAAATAGATATTCGATATGAAGTATTCATAAAATGGGTTGCGAATAATCATTGTTATCGTAGAACAAGTAAGTGAATTATTCTTAGAATGTCAACGTTGTATTGTATTATTACAATTATGGCAATGTACCAAAATTTGACAACATTCTATACCAATTCCCATTCATATTTATAATCAAACGTGTTCCTCCACCAATAAAGTCGTGTCAATATTTTGAATATAAAAAAATTGTAATCAATTTGCTTCACTAGGTGAATACTACACATCATCACTGTGAATCGAAAACAAAAATTAAAAATTGATTCATCGATGAAAATGACCAACCATTGTGTTTGTACTGATGAAATGACCATGCATAATGAAAAAGTTACAAAAACTCATTGCTCATTTTTGTGTAGAAATGTACTGTTGATTTGCACAATATACTGCGCCCACCCTTAAAAAACACACAATTTTTGCTCGCATGGATAACAGTGGTGATTTTTCCAACCCCAAATCTAATTTGACTGTATGACACGAACTGACAAATTAATTTTTAAACGAGAAAGGAGGAAGTAATGATTTTCTCATGGGGCGGTAGGGGGAGGTTTTATTCTGGCAGCGTGTGCCAATTGTAATAATGGGGGCTGATGAGCCTTCTGACCCCCTCACGCCCCCCTCAACCAAGGGTCACGTGACCAACACGCGACTTATCCACATATACATGCGTGCACACGTTCCATACAAACACATTCACATGTTGTATAGAGGGAGGGATCACTGCAACAATGTACACATACGACAAGCAAGCAATCTGTAAAACGATCAGCTGAATTGAAATAATAATAATCATTGCAACTAGCTAGATCCAACTATATAGTTTGAGACAAACTATGTGTATCTGAATATTATATAACAGTGTAACAGTGTGTGCATCTTTTTCTGGAGTTTCTCAGCTCATGACCACCCTAATTCAGATAGAACCCCTGTAGAAAACAGCTAATTCACTGTAGATTTTCTGTTTATTTTTTGTGGTATCTTGTTTGTCTTGGGAAGAAGAATACATTTTTGACGTTTGACTATATTGTAGGTTGTTTCTCCGATATTGATGAACATAACTACAACTACAGGAAACATATTCCTACAACTGGAATATGGAAAATGGTCTCTCCTCTCCCATTACCGTTATTATAACTCTTTTTATAACTTTATTGATGAACTCCATTGATGATCGCAGAACATGATGGAATCCAGAATTGGAGAAAACTTACAAGACTTTAATACCTGGATGGTCAGAATGTTTGTCCATAGTTGTTTGTTTTGGCTTATATTCATTTTATAAGGAATTTGAATATGGTATATGTATGAATACCACAAGACTCGAGTATGTCTTCCACGATAAAAGAATTCAACAACTAGAATTCAACAAGAATTAATCATAATACTTCTGTAACACCATAATAAATTTGAAGCTACTATAATAAAAAATATTGGTATAGAGAATTTGTTTTCAGCATTATTAATGATCATAAAAATAGGGAACAATACGTTTGAGAAATCATTCACGGTATTAAATTAAGTGGAGGGAAAAGAGAAATAGGAATATATGGAGAAGAAAAAAAGGATGGTAAGATAGAACGTTGCGTAAGATAAGATTATAGGAAAAGAAGCTCGCACAAATTAGAAAAGCGATCCAGGTACAAGGAGTGAAGACATCAGAGTAGTGACTGAATAAGAATTCGATGAAAGCTTCAAGGGGGCAGTTGGAACACGAATAGAAGAAGTGTACGATCAAGAAGATGAAGTGAAAAAGAAGAAGAGGATGAAGAAAAATAGGATGAAATGGAGAGAAAAGGTTACCACAGTGAGTGAGCTAGCAGCAAGCAACACATGGGCTGTTAATTCTATTTGTCTTCATTTAAGGCAGTCGTGTAAAGCGTAATCTCATTTGCCCCCTCCTCTTCCACCCCTCATCCTTCTTCTTATCTTCCACACCCCTTTACCAGCACCTCCTTTCCGCCACCTCCTTTTTCCACGTCTTGTAGCACGTTCTTAGCTTTAACCGCTTGATGTACTCTTATCCACATTGGTCTTTCGGACCGACTGGTAGCAACCGATTCCTTCGACATACCTTACACTCACTCTCTCTTTTCTTTCTCCTTATTTTCTCTCTCTAACCTCTCATTAAGGAACACAACTGGATCATCCTCTCCTTCCCTATTTCATCCCCTAACACGTGGTGAGTGGTTCTTCTAGTTAAATCGATTTAGTGAGATAATTATCATCCCTTGAATTGCTTGCCGCTGGCTCATTGATCCTATTGCCTTTTCTTTGGTGTTTTACTACTTGTGTTGCGTTCTTTCTTCGGGATGTTTGTTACAATTTAACAATGTTGCAACTACTTCAAATTTAAGTGTTATTTCCATGTTCAATTCCTTGTATAATCGTGATATTTTATTCAATCATATCTTACAATGAGAATACAGATATAAGGAGTTCATTTGACCGCTATATCATTTCATGGTATCCAAAATATCACTATGTCACTGTTCCGTTCGAAGATTCAGATTTAATGCTATATATCACTTGATGTTTATCTTCATTTTGTAATATGTTATTTGTATTTTCTAGTGAATGTATTATATTTGTTTGTGAAATAGATGAATTGATTAATTGATCGATTTGTATTATTAACAATTTGTAGAGTACTTGTTCTTTGAGAAGTGATCGGAAACTACATTATTAATACTGGATGCAAAATAATGTTCTGACGCTGCTGACTCGATTATTCCCCTAACATCATATTCAATGTTCAATGAATATGAACCTGCATAATGTGTTTGAATATAATACACAAATAACTCTTCTCAACTTTTCAGATTTATATAATTTTTATTAAATCTCCAACATACCTGCTTAGTAACTGAGTCGATAAGCCTGACGAAGATGTCTTGCTCTTGTCGAACCCCTGAAAAATAAAAATATTGATAATATTCCTTTTCCAATTCCATCAAAAATAATTCAAAAAATACAATTTCAACAACACTATAATGTGATATGACATACAAGGGAAATGTTCGGTTGAGGAATCTCATTATTGATAGTGTTGTGTTATCATAATTGTAATATATTACAATGTTACTAAATCACAATATGTGGATCAATATGATCTCTTGAGCGAATCTTGTAAGAGTCCACCAAACTCATTGCATTATCAATGAATGGTAAATCGTAGAGAAACAATTATACATGCTCCATAATCCACCCATCGGTTATTCTAAATAAGGTTTAATAACAATTAAACATATGCACAATAAAATAATGCATATTGAACTTCGCACAGCCAGTGCCTCTTGTGACATATAATATTATTCAGGATTAACTGCAACAAAACTTATTCTCAAAATTGACCCTCATGTTTGTACAATGAACAAACAATAACAATAAGAATCTTACTGGGTAACAATAGCAGAATTTGGAATCAAGTCAACTGAGGTTTACATAGAAACACAAAGCTTGAATCAAACAACAATCGTGAACAAAGGTATTCATGAGTCGACCAAAAGACTTGAATCGGGGCTTTTGGGTAAATTGAGACTTTGGGGACATTCAGCGGAGATTCAAAGAGTAAAACTGTAGGACAAACAGAGCTAAAAGGAGGCTTTCACATTCGCAGTTTAAACAGCCACTGTGCTACCTCACACCGTCAGGTAATTAATACCGCAGTTGAGGTGAGACACCTGATTTAATAATTAATGAAGCTTTTGATCCCAGCATTAAAGACGTAAATGTCGACTTATTTAATAATTCCCACACGAGAATTGTACAGGAGTTGGTAACAATGGTCTTTTGTGCTTTGCTTGTGATCAAACACAGCTTTGAACCACAACTGGACCCCCGAGTACATCTTCAGATTCAGATTTAAACGTGTCCACTGGTTAAGGGTTTGGCTTTTGTCTTAATAAATAGAATAGTTTATCATACGTGAGTAAAACCTTCTTCCAATTGAATGAATTCGAATAGAAATCTCACTGAAGAAGAATATTAAATCAAGGATACAATACACGGAGAATACTAAACTATCAGGTGCATGATTTACAGAATTTTGATCTCTAATATTCTCTTAAATTCGAATAAAGCCTCATTCATTTGATGTGGTATGATACACCACAGTGTAAATGATTCAGGAACAAGCTACAAGTCGAATTCCAGAAATGAAGTTAGAGTTCAAGATGAAACCTACAGTAGAACATAGAGAATGTTGTCTTACAAATCTTGGCTTTCTAATCATTTTATTATCCCGCTGACGGCTAGCCTACGGCCAAAACTATCTATTTCAAAAAAATAAATATCGAAGAAAGAAGTTTATCAAGATAGAATGATTGATTTATCATTAGAATTATTTTTCTTTGTAATGTCGTTTATTTGGGTGAATAGAGTTCTATTCTATTAAATTCTATATAATCTTATCCATTGTTGTTCGTCGAAATTACATTCACTTGTACTCAAGTGTGATCAATTCAAATTAATTTTGCTTTGGAAAATGAAACGATTGAAAGGTACGTCTACTGGAACGTGGTCAATTGGTTCAGAAATTGTTATTACATTAGATTCTGATCACCGAATGCAAATCCTGCATATCTTATTGAGAGTTATACCACCCATGAATATGCTGACTCGAGGTCCTAAGGGTTACTATCATACAGACATTCCAACATATCCCTGTGTCTTGAGGGTTTTCTGCTACCCTGAAGGGGCAAAGGGTCACTCTGAGCAGGAAAGGAACCTGAATGTCCTCTCTCAGGCCAAGGAGGCCTATTTCAGGGACAAGAGGGAACCAAAACTGGGTATTTTGGGGCAAGGGGGCCAGAAAGGACGCATTGCTGGGCAGGGGGGCTACCAAGAAGGGCTCCAGCCCTGAGATTAAGTGCCCGGTGAAAGACTAGAACACAGGATTCGCCAAATGACCGGTCGTTAGCTTTTCCAATGCCCTAAGCTTCCCAGCAGATTTATCAGCAGATTACCTCTTAAATACATTAGTAATAGCTGGCCCGGCTTAAGAGAGAGAGAGAGAGAGAGAAAGAGAGAGATAGTAAGATAACAACCAGCCAGAGTGGAAGAAGAATACGAGAAACACAAGATAGAATGAACGATCGAGTGTAGGAGAGAGAAGGAATTTTGAGGAGTAAGAGAGAGAAGAGAGTCTAAGAGAGAGGGGTGAAGAGAGTATTGGCTACTGGCTAATTGCTCTAAAATCGTTCATTCTCCGCCACCCCTTATAAGCGCCTACAATTTGAATAAATAACAACTTCCATGTATTAGATTTCCATTTCCTATACATTTGTGTTTAATGGGAAGTGAGATCCATTTCAAAAGTGGTGAGGATATTGACTGCTGTCTTTATATTGATATTTTTGCACCTCGATTGTTACCATTCCAATAAAAAAAATATAACCGATAAATTATATTTTTCGGGAGGATTACATATCTGGGATGATGAAGTGTTTGTCTAGGTTGATGGATATTGATGATGATTCCATTCAACTTTTTCCATTCAACTTCTCTCCCAATTAATAATAGTCATGCAAATCTCAATCTACCAGAAATAATGAGCTGAAGGAGAAATATGAAAACAGCTTGTTCCTGTTGAAGCTGGTCTCTTACTATTGTCTCATATAGTAGAATTTCGATTCTTAGAGTCATAGCTTGTAAGTTTGATTCCATTCATAAATTATTTTTCAATTATTGTCACATGGATTACTGAATGAAAGCATTCTCCAAATTATTGATAATACTGATTGAACTTACCATTAGCGTAGAGCAGCTGAAGACGATACTGGATGCCATTATTCGTTTTTTGTGCTTCTGTCTCCTATAAGAAAACAAAAATCAGTCAATGAAGTTTTTTTTATCATGAGTTATTGAACTTAACTTAATCAAATATTTCGAGCAACACTCATTACAACTCAATGAATTATTGTTGAAATGAATTTCTTTTGAAGTTCTCGTATCTTCTTGTATCTTGTATTTGTGAAAATATTTCAATGTACAGTATTCGTAACAATGTTTAGGATGAACACGTTAAGCCGTCGGTCCCGGCTGCCTGAAAAGTAGTCGTTAGGTCATGTCAGAGGCCCTGAAATTGATCAGTTGCGACCTGAAAACTCAGTTATACAACAGACCTGAGCCAGCCAGGTCACTCGATATTATTATTATTATTCGTAACAAAAATACCCTGAGCAATCAGTAATTGATATGCTGTCATGAATGTGATTTATAGAAAATTATAAACCGTATCATCAACATTTCTAATAAACACCTACATGAAAACTATAATATTGACATTAGGTCAATGCAATGTTCTAATATAGAATATACCAGAATATACTACTCCCACAATGTCATCCAATTCAAAGTGATTGTCATGTTGATGGAAATACATCACATACACTCACACGCATTCACACACACACATGCACACATTAAGCTTGGCTTCCTTGTAGACAGCCAATCAATCAATTGCCTTCTACCTGCCCGACCATAGCATGGGCGATGTTCAGCTTCTAACCATGAGATGGGATTATCATCAGCATCATATCCATCAACATCATCAACATGATCATCATCTTCTTCATAATCATCATCATCATCATAAACATCATCACCATCAACAACATCCTCATCATTATCATCACTTTCATCAACGTTGTTGCCATCATCATTATTATCATTATAATTATCATCATCATCGTTGTTGGCATCATCATTGGTATCAACATCTTGATTATCATCAATATCAAAATCATCATCATCATCGCTACATCATAATTGACTAACTAGCTGTGACGTAACAAGCATACATCAGCATCAACATAACCATCCACATCAACTTGATCTGTGTAGTGAGAAACAACATTTTGATTGTGACAAGCCCTTGGATGGTATGTGTTAAGGTTAGTGGCATAATAAGTACCAAGCGGCACAATTCGAGTTACAAATGATAATCAGTTTTTGTTATAACTCAATGGTTTATTGAATGAACTCCTCAACAAGCATAGAGCAATAAACTTCATTGAATTATATTGATCATCCCCTCAAAGCAAGAAAAAACTTCAAATATTCTTCTTCATGTGCCTGTCCGCTTCCAGACGTTGGCTACCATGGTGGCTAGTTTCACCCTATCCACAGCTGCAACAAACAATTCTGCGGTGTTCATGGAGAACCAGGCTCTCAAATTTTTCAGCCGTGAAATTCTCCTTCTGCCGACTCCTCTCCTTCCCATAACACTCTTCCTTGCAATATGCCCTGTAGGAAGGATATCATAACCGTTTGGGTTTCTCATAATATGCCCCAAGTATTGCTTCTTTCTCGCTTTTATAGTATTTGGGAGCTCAAATAAATTAGCCTCTTTTAATTAATTTGCCAATATTCACCATGAATGGATAAACTTAATATTCAAAGATCTCAACTAATTCCATCTGTGCTGCATATACTTCAAGTTTTTCAAACGGAGTCTCAATATTTTCGGGAAAACATCAACCATTCATTCCATTCATTCCATTCATTCCATTTGTAAATCTTTTTTCCAATTCATTGATTCATTATGAGTCGAGTATTCAAAATTTGACTTTTTCTAAACCCTATTATTAATCACGAACTGCCACTTCAAACAATTTTTAATTGCGGTTCACAAGCATCATATATGTTGTGAAACATTCGTTAACATCTTTCCACTACCTGGAGCATGTTTCGAACCATGTCATAGGATCCCTTCTTCAAAGTGGATTTTCTTTAAGTATCACGAATCTATCAAGGTGCCCTACTGCTGATTGCTTAACAGAACCGAAGCTACTACACACTATAACTGGATTATTTCTCATTAGAAATTCACATTTCCATGTTCATAGAATATGCAGACATTGCTGGTAGCAGCTCTCCATAACCATGGCTAAATTTCAATGCGGGGAGATTCTTTGAACTGCATGACTTTGGGTGGGTGGAGGAGCTTGCATAGGGGGAAACAAAGCTAGGGGAGAACAGAGTGATAAATGTCTTTACTGCCCTTCAGGAGAGAAAAGAGTGAGGGAGAAAGAGTAAGAGAGAGGGTTGGAGAATAGGGAAACAAAGTTGCAGTATATCTGAAACAGGGTTGTAGACTAAATATAACTGGTAGCGCTGTTAGGCAATGGAAATATAGGGAAACGTATAGTACAGTCATGCTTCTCTAAATGTGATCTCTTGTTCTTTCTCCTCCCTCTTCTCCTCTTTTCTTCCCTTCCTATCCCTCTTTCACTTCCATTTTCTCTCTCTCTCTTTCCTCATTCTTATCTGATATTTTCTCCCTCTATCTCTCTGAAGTTCTCTAACACTTCCTTTTTGTGTTTAATAAGAGGGCCCCAAACATTTGTGAACGAAGGACGCTATTAGTCTGCTCAAATTGTCTGGAAGGAATTTTGGGTGTTTGTGGGATAATTGGAAGAGAATTTGTAGACTAACTACCACAGACTATTCTACCACATGAAATCGAGTGAGAAAAACAAGATATTGATATATGTAGGTCGTAAACGATGATATCATGATTAACAATGATATTGACGTTAGTTATTAGTTCACAGGATAGTTAATCAGTAAATCAAGTCTCCAGTAATTTATGTTTCAGGTGCATCATGCTTCACGCCAATGAAACATTTCATTGAAGACACCAATACTGAAGTTTTATCATGATATATACCTATTTCTCAATCTTAACTCAAATCCATGACACTTGCTAATCCACTTCAACCTAGATAATGAAACAATGTGAAACCTATAGTAAAATTGTGCATAACCATTTTTCATTCATAGTCTCAAAATCAATAACATTTTTTCGAAGAGGTAATCAATTGAATTGATATAAAACTCTCTATGCCACAACAATATTTATTCCATTTTCAGTTATCTTCAATATCTCCATTCATCACCTCACACACCTAACAAGATAGAAAACACCTCGTTAAATAGGACTAATCGATGTGAACTAATCTATGATTAGATGCCAGGCCACATCAAGAGTATTTCAAGAGTTTTCCATGTGTTTTTTCAGGCGACAACCCAATTAGTCAATCAGAGAGCTTTCTGTCCTCCCGACTCTAGAAACACCATCAGAAATTGCCTAATATGCTTTGGCCCTGAGACATAATGATAACATACTTTCTCTATACTATCTCAGCTTCTAGGTCACCCTTCAAATCCACTTTACTGAGGAGTTAATCAATATAAAACTAATCAATTTAATCACCTTCTTCATAATCCTGACTTCAATTATACCTCTCTGACCCCAGTCTACCAGCCTTTAATCAATGTAAAACTAATCGATGGTTATGACATGACCATGCTCTACGTTCTTTCCACGCACATGGCGTGTTGGTACATGTGTGAGCTGAAGACCCGACACTCAATGCAAACACTGAAGGATGATCTGAAGTCAACTTGTAACATGAGCATATTGATCCCTATCCTGTGGGCAGCGGGGGGGGGGCAATTATACCCCTGGCCGTTATCCGATAGATTACTGGACCTAAGTAAGGGTGGGTGGAGGGGGTTAGATAATTGTGTATAGCGTAATGGTGTGCCTTCTCCTTGTGTGTAGATGTACATATATTTATGTAGATATATGTATATGGTCGCTGAGTAGCCAACACACGCTACAGCAGAGCATGACAGAAGGCAAAGCATGTAGGGTAGCTACACTACTACAACTACACTGTAACTACTCACACATCTACGTTGTAGGTGGTTTAACTTGTGAGTGAAGGTGAATCAAAAGCGGGACAGTAATGTTGATACCATCGTTCAGTTAGCGAGTATTATTTGTCAATAGCATGCTCACCATACATGAGCCAATCATACACATTCTCTGCTATTATTCCTGCTAGATTAATTTCAACTTGGCTCCGGCTTGATTCTGATTTATGGAGTGGAGTGGTTGTTGTTATTGCCAGAGTGAATCTATACGTGATGTTGTCTGAAGGGAAATTGAGTGAGTTTTGGGGTTTAGATTGGTGTTGTATGTATTTATTCGAGAGAATTACAGATGTATTGGAAGATTCGTTTGGAAATAAGGTGTGAAATAAATCTGAGAATGGTTTAATGATGTGAGAAAGAATATTTAGAGAATAGTACAATAGTTTAGAGGTTTCGCTGAAATTCAAATTGTTATTAGTTTTTAAGGCCGGCTGATGTTATTCTCGAGAGTTGTGTGCATAGGCCTATATTTAAAAATTATGTTTCCCAAACAGGTTTCTACCTTTGGGCTTTATTGTTTCAAGGATATTTATATTTTTTTTTTTTTGTAAAATTGTATTGACAATAAAGAAGTTTCAAATCAAAAAAATATATATATTTCAATAATTTTGTGTTCTCATAATATAAGTGTAAATTTGTATGAATGAATGTTCTTTAAACAGTTTTCATCACACTATTGGTTACGATTTTCGGGTAAATTATGATGAAAAAAAAGTGGAAATATTGCATCAAATATTCTATATCTGCACAAACACAAAACATAAATATAGTAGGAGTTCATGTTCAGAACTCCTAATTCTTTTTCTTGTTGCAGGTGTAATTCGTTTTGTAATTCTTGTTCACAATGATATAATATTCATTCAATGTGTGATGATAATTGAGTGTAATATTTGACTATAATTCGATGTTTTATTCCTTCTAAATTCAAACTTTTTAGCTCATTTTCGGACGAAAATTGAACTTGAAATCTCAACAGTAGAAACATAACCTTTTTTTTTAATGTTATTCATTTTAAAAATTTGGGAGTGAAATAGTTTTGTGCCAAGCCTGTTGTTTATTTCCAATCATATTCATATGATCTGTAATATATTGTTTCCACAATCAAATAAATAATAGCAGTAATAAAATGAATTTATACCAACAACGTTACTATGAACTATCAAATTGAAAATATTATAAATCATAATCTATCAATATCTTAATTGTATGATATTTTAATTTTAATTGTATGAAAAATGAGATGACCCAGTTTAATTCGATTCATGATGACTAATTTGAAAATGCATTTCGCATTGCAACTAGCAAAACTTCATTCATTTTCACTACTAAAAAAATCCATGCACTCAAACTGCATACCAGATCTGAATCAACTCAATAACCATCAGCGAGCTATATTAATCTACAAAGATCACATCACAAATCCCGATACGTTCACCGAAATCGGTTCAGTTGCAATCCAGCAATTGTAAACGATAATCATTGTGACGTGCTCTCATCCCCCTTCCCCCAATCCCACAATGCCTCCCTCCCAAATCCATTGCAGCAAGAATTCAAATTCCACCCCGTCACACGACAAGGGTAGCAAACTCACTCGCTGTTGCAAATTAATTTTATTGAGTTACAACAAGCCCACCGCCACCAACCACTTGACTCACCCCGTTTTCGGGGGTGAAAAGGGGGCCGCAGCCCCTGAAAAGGGGGGCAATGTTCACGCCTCGCCATAAAACCACGTGACTCTGACAAACCTCCGCTCTAACGCCGCGCTTTTCGACTGCTGACAACTCACGCGATCATCATCGTTTGTAGGAATCGCAATAATTATACGTGACGTGAAAGTGTTCTCGTGAACGAGAGTGCGTGGGAGAGAGATAGAGGATGGTTGAGAGGATGTAAGTGAGAGTGAGTGAGAGAGATGAAAACGATGGAGGAAAGAGTGAGTGAGCAAAAGCTGTGAAACCACTACTCAACGACGAGTGCTGCTGTTTATTTCAACGCTGGTCATCTTTTATCAGGAACGTCAGCTCTTCATTTTAACGTTGGTCATATTCAAGCTACAATGTCGTCAACACCTCTCACACAATCTATTATTTTAGGAGTTTCTAAGGATGAGTTTGTTCTATTGAAATGTTTAAAATTTTTAAATGAAGTATTTATGGAATAGAATGAATGAAATGCTTCTAAAATGTAGAATAATTTAAGATGATTAACTCAGATATTCTGTGAGTTGAAATGTTTATGGTTAATTTATGGAAATCAAAATTCCTGCATATCAGTTGAAAGTAACGAAAAGTATTGTAATCAAGACTTCTGAGGTATTTGTTCTTGATTCCATTCAAGAACAAATATATTACTTGAATCAATCAATATGAAGGCATAACTCTCAAGTGGAAACTCTTTTAAAAATATCAAGAAACTGTAAGTTGATAATTGCAGAGATTCTAGTTCATGATTCTATAACAATGCTCTTGTGTTATAGAATCAGTTCACCTCCAAAATTTGCAAACTTCGATGCAAAAATTAGGGTCTCAATCTTCGAACTTATTCCCCACCACTGAAACAATCACTATTGCTGACTAACGCAGTAACGAGGCACGCGTCAGGACCAGGATGGGTGTACTAATTTCATTTATTATGGCTGATAAATTATTACATGTAAGCAGCAGCACTCAGATATGATCGTAATTGAAGTGATGCTATGTGCCCTCAATATCTGCGACTAATTTGAGTGTTGGGGTGTGTGAGAGAAAATGTAAGAGAGGAAGTGAGTGAGAGAGGGTGATAGTGTAAGAGAGAGTGAGTGTGAGAAAACGAGGGAGGTAAATTCAAGGGGGGGTAAGGCAGTAGGAGATTGCAAGAACCATCATACCCTCTCCTTCCTCCCCCGACACAACACCCACTTATGTTATGCAAGAGCTGTGGAGCATTATCAATAATATCATCTGAATCGTCTACATCATCATCATCATCATCGATCTACATACATAGATGTTGTAGTCTTCATATTATATGTATATGACCTGGTTATGTTGGGTTGTGCGCTATGTATATGGACTATGCTCATATGCATAATAATGGTGATATACTGGTGTAGTGGCTACAGATGAAATAATGATGTTATCTATGGACCAGAAACAAAACACTTTTGAATTGTTTCTATCAAACTTATTATCTTTAGTGACCCTTTACTTTCACAACCCTTTCAAACCTCACCCTTATTGTTAAGCATGAAACAAAATTATTTATCCCTTTCTCCTTGAGTCTACTTTTTCTTCATCCCCTAATATTCAAAAATTCCCAACATAAAATTGGATAATAATGAAGAGATTAGAAAGCCAATGAAAAATTAGAAATAAGAAGAAGCTCTCAACTATCAATAATCTTGAATTCTACTATTCAAAAGTTGAGTAATGACACTAGAAATCGAACAAAACAATCATGAAAAATGATGTTTATGTAACGAAATCCATGCAAACTAGTACCAATGAAGGGATCCAACTTCCAGACAATTACTGGGTTCAATGGTGGATAAATGAGATTAGTTTCATGTGTAACTGACCCTTATCCTGTTGATTCTGTCAACTATTATGGAGGTTATGATGTTTCATTTTTTTCAATAGATTACTTTATCATTTCGTCCTACAGAGATCGAACTTTTCATCGGAATATTCTCTGTCCAATAAATCGTCAACATTTAGCTTTAATTATTAGCATCTAGCAAATGGATAAATCACAGTTTTCTTGAGTTCTCTATGTGAATGTACTGTATAATAAATTGTGAAAGTTGTATAAGACGTGTCTGTCAAATATAATGAGTAATCAGAAGATAGTAATGGGACAATACTACAAGGAGAATTAGAAGACAGTCATTCAGGAAATACTCACTTGATCTTTTTCAACAAATCCGATGAAAGCCGTTCTTTCAATTTCAACCGGTTGGCCAGCTCTGTCGTAGAGGGCGATCACGAAGTGGAAGAAGTTGGATTTGCGTAGATTGCTGGGAGGCTGCTTCTCGAAGTGAGCTCTGCCAACTCCAACGCTGTAAAAAAATAAATATTTAGAAATTGATGTAACCATACTTTTGTGATGGAATCAACAACAATTTTAGTCCATTCATTTGGACTCCTTAATGAATTAGACTCTCTGTAGTAAATTTGGGTGAAGTATGATGCCGACAGACCTTTTTCTGAATTATCTGTTGATTTAATATCTGTCACCCAGGTGTTTACTAATCTCTACCTTGTACACTCAAGTCATTTTTTGACTCAGAGTAGAGTTTCATGCAATTGAATTAATCAAGTATTCAACTTTATGAGTTACAGTGAGTTGTGGCACATGTTATTATAGAAAATAGTTTCAAAACAGTATGCTTCAAGTCGTTTTATCCAAATCTCAAATATTTGATAGTATCGGGTATAAGAGTGTCAATACTCTCAAATATGACAGGAATAAGTATAGGAATAGTAGAGGAATCATGCATGAGTGATATTGAGTATTCAATTTATGTGATAGAAGTCAGTATTTTACATGTCTCAAAGTACAGAATGCCAAATCAACAGTTCTGGAAGCAGGAAGACATCACTTGTAAACATAAACATGGCCACAACTAGTGAGCCACAGTTCAAATACACAATGAACACGGTCTCCATCCACGCTCTATTGTCCATGGCAGATTGGCTCACACCATATCATCTATGGGCTAATAGAAATGCCCATACTCCCCCACATGGGGGGTGCAAACACCTCATACATAATAGTTATTGCCCGTCCCCTGTATTGTCACGCATGGATAATAATCACTAGCCTGACAACATTCATGCTTGCCATAGATACGACACACCAATACCAATACAAGTCGGCTTGTTTATGTATGCTGCTGTTCTGTTTGCATAGAGACAGCACAGCTGGGAGGCGAGGTAAATGAGAGGGTGGTTGCAAATAGTGAGATGGAGACAGCATAGGTGAGAGGAGCTACAAATAGCGAAATGAGTGAGAAGGATCATGATTCAAAGAATTATGAGAGATAAGGAGGGTTGAAAAGTATGAGAATCATCGATAAAAACAATCGTCCGATTGTAGTGGACAGCACAAGTGAATGGAAGGGACGGAAAAATTTACATTATCTGAAATAAGAGCAAAATGTGTGATAGAGGTTGAAAATATCAAATGTAAATCATCAGTAGATGAAGTAGTTAGATATATTGATAAATTTTCGATTGCAATACAATATATATGCTGTCTCGGATCTTCAGATTTCAGTTCATCATGGTAATAACCAATGTAACTAATAACTTAATGAATTCCAATAATTCGAGGAATCTCGCAACATCTTTAAATATGAATAGAGAAATAGTAGCGTAATTATTTTTTCTCTATGACAATATGTACACGAAAAGTGAAAAATGAGATGAAAAAGGTTTGAAATTAATGAGAAAATGGAATGATTCAAAGGAAAATCATAGGTGAGAAGGTAAGTTATAAATGTATCATCAATTGTGAGAAAACTTTTGCTGTAGCCTGTTGATAGAACAAGGGATAGAAAATCAAACAACATGAATGAGAGATGTGAAATTACAGTTGAATAAAATGAGTGAATGTATTGAATGAGTGTAGTTGAATGAAAGGTTAATAGAAAACTCATAGATGTGAGAGGAACTGGTACAAACAGCACAAGTGAGGAGAGAATATCGAAAGCACGAATGAGAGAAACATATTGGAAGCACAAGTTAGTGGAAAGGCCAATGATTTCATCCATGTGACGTGTGACATGCTGTGAACTGTGATCTATGATGAGTCAACATCGTGTGACGGTGCCTAATGAATTAGAGTGCCTGTGAAAACAATCGGAGTTAGTCCAATCGCGCAAATCAAGTGGATTATTATTTGTGGCTCACTCTGTATTTGTGTTTCTGACCATAACTAAACATCAGATTCGCTGAATGCGGTCTGTTCAATTGATTTTGTAGGATTTTTTCGGGGTTGTTTATTGTTTTGGAGGGATTTGTTTATTATTTTGTATATGAGTGTATTCAATCTATTCATATGAATGTAAACGTATTGTTCATGTATTTGTTTTCATGTCAAATGTCAAGCTGGAAGGTAACTATGCATTGAATGCGTGGGATTCTATTTATTTGTAATCAAATACATTTTCTGAAGTATTCTGAGTAATTGTATTCATCACGGTATTCAAATACACCAGGACAATCACTGGGAGGTAATGTTGTATTGAATGAATGAGACTCTATTTATTTGTGATCATATACATTTTATGGAGTATTCTAAGTAATTGTATCTATCATGGATTTCGAATACACAATGTTCAGTGTCTGTACATGTTTGTTTCCATTCAACCAATATCAATTTGAGCAGAGGAAGCAGCATACTCTCCATTCAAATGATGGAGTTTAACTTGTTATTTGAAGTTGGAATTAATATTCCATCCAAAACAAATTTGTATACTCAGTTCCTCAGTTGTAGACTTGTAGATACTAGTCACAAAACATGATTACTTGTGTATTCTCCCAATTCTACAAATAATGATCAAAAACAATATTTATCACAAGCAATACTCGAAAAGAGTTACAACCTGCTCTTGCCATCAATACTAAACAGATATTTTTCAATAGATTGATTGATAACTGTAGTGAATCAATTCGAGATGGAAAAAATAATCAATAAGTATGGAAGATAATGCTGAATTAGGAATAACTCAAACAATATGAAAACCAATATGGAATATCTTCTACCGGAGTAGTATGAAACAATACTTCTAAGCTGATTCCTCTATTCTTTCCCGTGGAATTTGAAAACATATTCCTCGTAAGCGGAGCACAGGTGCTGATATTCCTACATTGAATCCATTATGCCAAAAATGTGACGTCACTCTCACGTGACACATCTGTAACCAATACACAACGCAGGTCTCTCCTTTTCTGTTTTTTCTCTCGTTTTTATTACATTTTATCCAGCTTCTGCTTCTCGAATGTTATCAGTTCATATTTCACAAATGGCACCCACTATCAATAATGAAAGCATAGCAATATCGTGTTATTCAGAGTACGCGGAGTATTGTATTTGAATACGAGGCTATTGTTAAAAATTGTTAGTATAGCCCATGATATTATGCATCAAGAAAGACACAATCAATATTTGTTCTACATAGTTTGTTCAGGAAGATCTGGTTAGTTTATTCCTGTATAGGTTGAATTATCAATTGTATTGTTGTATTTTTTGACATAGAACTTCCTCAATTCAATGAGCTCCAGCACAAAATTACAATAATCTTCACGTCTTTTCATCAATATCATAAAAAGAGATTAGTTCATTGCTGTCTTGAAGCTGTTAACTCACAGGGTCTGTCACTGATTTTTATTCAATTTTATTCATTAATTTTTCAATTTATATATTTTTGTTGAATGTACAAATACATTCATAGTAGGATGATGCCCGTACAAATTCACATGTGATTAATTGGAACGCATAATTAATATTCGCTCCCATTCATTGATGTAATGATTTTGAAATATTGAATGGATGTTTGATAATTCAATTCAATTCATTTTTTCCTTCTGAGTACAATTCAAAGCAGTTACATAGAATCTTAAGCAATAAAGTTTATACAATTCAAGAAACGATATAATATACTTACTAAAATCAAACAACAAAATATGGAACTATACTAAACAATAAAACTCTTGAGCTATCACAATGATGAATCTATAATTCCCATGCATTACAGAAGGGATAAAAAAAGTAGAAAACTAAATTATAAATAACTCTGAATTTATAAATAAAATATGATGAAAACCAAGGAATAGCGAGGAAGGCTACAATTTAAATAACAAATACAAGTCAGGAAAAGCAGAACAGACAAGCATGATAGAACAGAAAAAAAATCTCTCTGAAGGCGCCCAAATTGAATTATACACGCACACCCCCAGTAACAATGAGTGAGACGGCATTATCCTCACTGATATTAAACTGATAATGATGAATACTGAATGGAATGGGCAAAAAGGAATCAACCCTTATTTTTTGAGGACTACATTTTGAAACAACAAAACCATAGAAATTGTAACTTCCAACCTGAATCCCTGTGCCCTTCACCGTTTTTCACATGAACTCAACAGTAGAGAAATGGTTTCACACATTTAAAAAACCACAAACCTTCCTGTCAAGCTACCTGGAGATGTCTTCCTGTTCGTAGATGTCCACCTACAACTATTTGTTTTGAATGTGACAACCCTATCACTGACCACAGAACTGTGGAGAGCTAACAGGTAACTGCCTCAGTTGCTGCCTATTCTATTCATGGAAGGATGCATTATATTGTTTGGGATCTGTCCCGAGGTTGAAATGAAGTGCCTTCAGAAGCTGCAGAAAGAAAGCTGTATGCATAACGTGTTCACAATGGAGCCTGCTCATGAATAGACACAGAAGCTGTGCTGTTAATTTCTGAAACCAAGCGTGGGAAATGTCAACCACCTTGAAACTGTGGCATGATTTATGATAATACGGGATAACGCCCGCTGAGCGGCAGGAATTCCTGTACGAAACAATGTTGAATATCATTTAACCTGTCAGCTAATCATATTTGACAGTAATGGTGTTTTGTTTACTTCAAGACAGGGATGAATGTTGATTTTTGGCAGGTTTTGTGAGAAAGAATGGTCAAGGTATGAATTACAATGTTGATTTTGGGAAGTGTATTCCTTGTAGAAATAGATATATCAGCGCGGGAAGGAAATGTTATTCAGGTTAAAAATGTCTCAGCAGGATAAAGAAAGAGGATAAATTCAGGAGAGTCCCGTTAATCATTTATAGAAAAAGTACAACTCATCACATCAGCGTAAACATTCACAACTTTCTTGAAAAGATTGGTTAATATAGGGTTTATATTACAGAATTGCTCCATGATGCAGAATATTAACATTGGTTAACATTGTGCATCATGGGGTTTTAACATCAGTCAAATTTCAAACTCTGTTATTTTGTGGAATATAGTTTGTATGATATTGGAAGCATCGCCCACTCGAATTCATTTCATGTTTTTCAATATTATAAAGTTATGTTCCCATGTTCCGAGAACTACAAAGTGAGAATATTCTCAGAAATTGAGAGCACTGAAATCATTCACAAATTCCATAGCTCTATAAATATTCCACTAGCAAATTATCCCACCATAATCAAACCCGCCTAACCAATAACTGTCTATTAGTGCCTGCCGTATTGATTCTACCAATTATGCTGCATCGAAATCTATTTAGTAGCAGGCTAGGACAAATAGAGCTAGTACAACGGACGAGGGTCTTGTCCTAACTGAATTATAGTAACGAGATTATTGTGACCCTCCTAGTGCTATTTTGTACTATAGCAGATGGGTGCACCGCTCCGGGCTATATTTAAAAATCATCAATCATACATGACGCGAGTAGGCTTGCATCTGAGGACCTAGGACCTCACATCATGCAAGGGCAGATTAGTATGCAATATTTGATTGATAGAATAGCATATAGATAGGTTATAGAGCAGGATATCCAATATGGAATAGCTTATAGAATTGAATGAGATAGCGGATAGGCTGGAGAATAGAATAAGATAGGATAGCGGTATAGGATAGTTCAGGTAAGAGCATAGAGTTTATAGAATGAAGCAGGGAGGATTTTCTCAATGAAATCGGTACAATCTTATAGATGAATAAACACACACATATCATGGAACGGTTGTGCAATATTGACAGTGACTCAGTCGAATTTTTATAGATAAATGACAATTTTTTTAATTCTGTATTTTCAAGCAGCAGATATTGCAAAACCTAATTGTCGACACACCTTCCTGAACATTTTTCCGGGATTCCCTTCGTTCCCACAAACCAATTCTCGAGAAAATTGTCAACTTCAGCAAAAACCTACACACATTTACGCACCCTTTCTCGTTAATTTCAAACGAATAACTCATCACAGCGAAAAATCATTCTCTTTCAACCCTACTCGCTCTCTTGTCTCTCTCTTGTCATGTTAGTTATCTCCTTCTTTCTTACCCACAACCTATGAATTTCTTTCTATCTTTCCCTCTCAAACCATGTCTTTCTCTCTATTTTTCTATTTCACTTCCTCTCATGGCATCTCTCTTTCTCGAGACAATAATAATATTTGCCACGCCGAGATGAGCCTTCATCGAATTAGCTGCGCATCTGAGTGAGAGCTGGTGTGGTGTTGGGCTTTGTCTGTTGATCCCACCCTGATCACTCTTTTGAACTGTGTTTTGTGTAGCATTGAATAGATATATAAAAAATAATTTTGGAAAATATCAATGATCAGATGAAAGGTATGTGTATCATGAATCCTGTAAAACACGTGTCTTTCAAATTGAATTTTTTTGATACCGTACATAACAGACTTCGCAAGTTTTGAGAATATCCAAGAAAATGTTACGGTGCTGCTTCTTAATAGGAAGTTTATTATTTTGTCAGATGAGCAGAGTTATGAATTATCATTTATAGTACTCGATTAAGTAGTATAACATAATTGTACGTGATCGAATCTCACAAGGTATTTGGAAAAACGTTTAGTCACTGATCAAATATGAATGAATACAACACAATATTTGAATATCAAAAGGTGACGACACCTCATTTCTTATGTTTTTTTTTCGATAAAATCTGTTTTAATGATACGATTCAATAGGAACGATATTCCGAACTCTATTGCATTCGATCTGAAAAATTGACTAAACTGAAAATCTGAAATAAAACTGAACGAATGGAGTGAGCTAATCGTTTGAGTTTTTCAAATTATTATACGTTACGAAAAACATTATTCTTATAAATTATAATAAAAAAAAAATTATAATTTCAATCAGCAAGACAAGAATCTTTCTCTCTGTTACCTACTGCCTTCACGCATAGAACTGATTGCCATTTCATAATACAAAAGGCATTGAAATTGTTTTAATCACAGTCACGGAGTATTCTCATCGATAGACCACAATAATTACCAGTTCTGCGACATGTGATCACATTCCATTATCTGGATCAAAATAAGTTCTATTGAATTCATCCACATAAAATCATTCGACCACACTAGATTCGACCACAAATTCAATAAAAGCAGGATGAAGCTTATAGCCTACGAATAATTACCTACGCTTAATAGCCTACGAGGATATAGACTTCGATTAATTTGAAAAATAATAGAAGTCTAGATACAAGACTTCTTAAGAAAACCCCTTCAAATTATCTGGTCAACCTCCGATCATTTTTATTTTTGAATCACCCATACTATAATATTCTCCATCTCCAAACATCGGCATAAAAAAAACAATAAAAATCAAACAAATTCTATTCTTGTTATTAAATTTCCTGAAAAGAAACCTTCTCAATTTTCTTGTTATATTTGCGTTTTTCCTCTATGAATCAACTCTATAATATACATTCTTCTTCAATTATCGGAACAGAACGCCTGAACTTCACTCACAAAACAAATAATATCATTGAAATTTCTCAGATAATTCCAATCAAAAACCTTTCTAAATTGCTTTGTTTGAAATTTCTCAATAATTCCAATGAAAACCTTTCTAAATTGCTTTGTTTAGTTTACCTCTTTCTAATTTATGTTACTACCTTCTTCATTTATCGGAAAAGTTCACTCCAATATAGAACAAAATATTCAAAACATCCTCTTTCAGAATGAAATCTCAAACGAACCCATTCAAAGTTCCCGCTCCGCTTAGTGAGGTTATCCAAACACGTACCTGTAAACATAGTTGACTTTGCCGTTGAAGATGTCGTTTACATTGTGCGGGTAGGCGGCAAGTGACTTGGCCGTGTCCAACATGGCATAGCAGGCGGGTTCTCGGTCGGGGAGGCTTCTCGTCGACGAGGAAGTCGTCGTAAGGAGGTGGAGAGAGGAGGAGACGGGTTTGGTGTCTCAGTAGGGTGGCTGCGCTTGGCGTAGACTCGTGAGCCGCGGGGTGGCTAAGGAGTTGGTGACTTGCTTTCCTGCCGACCCGGCTAATGAGAGCAGCACTGTATTGACGCCACCGTCCCGCTGTATTCACGCGGCTACAATTTTACGCCCCCGAGACTGCGAGATTCCGGTTGAATTTGGAGATAAACTTATGCGTTCGTATAGAAGTAGTATTATTTCCATACGAGCGACTAAGTCACAATTTGACTCTTCTAGATTCTGGGTTAGAAATCTAGAATCTTGGCTGCATAACCTTAGAAAGTGGACGGGAAAAACATCAGCTGAACTCTTCCGCATGGCTGTGGACAAAATTAGGCTTGCCATGCTGGTTGCCAACATCCGAAACGGATAGGAACTACAAGAAGAAGAAGATTCTGGGTCTTAAGATTAGTTTGGAAATAAAATCTTTGATTCATTTGTGCTTAAGGAGTGTTATCATGATACAAAAAGTTCGAAGGAATCGATGGAGAAGATATTCATCTTGAATTAGAGTAGTGTAACTATACACCTTTGAGCTGTGAGACTTGTGATGAATTCAAAGAGAAATAGTTTGTGTTCCTAATTTTTTTTTGAAGAGTATTATAATCATTATTAATTTGCCTACGTGATGTGAGGAGGAATTGATGAAGAAGAATTTCCCCATTGATGCGATGACTCGTTCAACTATACATGATTTCAAAATTGGGAGATTTGGTTGGATTTAGAGAGAAGTATGTTGTGTTTGAAATTCGTAATTTTTTGATACGTAATATTGTATCTCATTGTGATACGGAATGTGAAAAGAAATTATCAAGAAGATTTCCTCCTTGGAAGCGAGTCCACAGAAAATTATACGTGATTTTCGAAATTGCGAGATTTGGGATGATTTTGGAAAGGAATTGTTTATTAATCGAAGTTTGAGGTGGTATTGATGAAAAAGATTCCTTCCTTGAATGCAAATATGACTACACTCTCCCATAAATCCAAGATTCACAAGAATTTGAAAAGTAGACAGATGAATTTGTTAAGAGATATTGATGTTTTTAAATTTGATAGAAATCAGTTCCATTGTTTGAAACATTCATGTGAATTTTTCTTGAAGTCGATATCGAGAAGATTTCCCTAGTGTTACAAGGATTCGAATATTAGGCTGGATTTGGAAGAGGATTCAAGAGATTTTTCTCTCTAATGGAATATTGAATTGGAAGGTATAACAGTAGATCAATAGAAAAGATTACCATAACGTCGATATAAACACAATTGCAAGTGCCCTAAACTGTGATATTCCGACTATGATATTCATTTCATTAGGGGAAATATGATTATAATATAATACAGGGTATTTAGGGAAAGTTCTGAAGAAAAGACTAATTTATCGGCAAGAATCTTAATGTGACTGTGATTGCATCCCCACTAATGTTATTTATGTTATGGTATTTTATGTTATGTTTTTGTAACAAATAATAGCAATTAGATTATTTTTTGAACTAAAAAGTTGAATTTCATCTGAATAGCAGAAACTGTTTATGTGAGAAAATTACCATAGTATTCACTCCTACAATGCTGATAATGGTGAAAAACCCACATATTATATAATCTAAAAAATGTGATCCTCAAATCAAGTTTGAGAAAAATCTCTCACACCCGAGCAAAATGTAGAGAACTGACTGACTTATTAATTAGGAATTATATATTTATAGGGATTATTGTATTCCATGGGAAAAAGCTATACACTTCAGCTCATATATCAACTCACATATTTTGTGGATTCATTGTAGAAGGGTTTATAAGAGAGTTACTTTCCCAATCTCCAATAATTTTGGACTATAACTATTCAAGTCAATTCGATTTGGACTATATCTATTTCAAGTAAGCTCAAACTACATACAGAAGATTGTGAGTGGTTTAAGAAAAAATACTAATCATCCCCACATGAAGTGTCATCTTGTTAATCTTGTGAAAAAAGCGAATCAATAATACATTGTAAATTTCATGTGGTTCTTAAGACAAATTGGTTTTATTATCATGGACGAGTCAGCTATCTTGAATTCAAAGATTAATAACATTTTCAAGGCTAAAATCTAGAAAGTCTGATTTCTGAATATTCAACACTTTTTTTAGTCGAATCACGATTGATGGGAAATTATCAAAGCTTGACATCCTAACAAATAGTTATTATATAAATATGGATGAAAAAGAAAATTCATCAAACTCATTGAATTCATTCAGACACGGACAATTAACGTGATAGCCTGAATTCGGATCCAACAACAAAGTTTAAATAAAATTTGTGTAGAAATTTATGTGTAGTGTTTCATGAGCACTAACTTCAAAATCAACTCCAACAGGCAAAATCTAAGATCAACTAAAGTGGAAGAGAACAAGACTTTATAGTATAAGAAATGCAGAGAATTGAAAAATCATAGTTCATCTTATCTTGAGAAGATTTAATTTAAAATACACTTTTTTCCTATAACCTCTATCATTTTTGTAATATTTTAAGAAAAAAATTCAAAAACTATTTTGAAAAACATTATTCCATTCATCAAAACTAGCAGAAAAAATTGAGTAGAAAAATATCTATCTGAGAAAAATTCCGAATTCTCCTTTTCATTCAGAAATACCTTTATAAGTTGACAACTGAGAAAAAAGATAATTTGGAACTGATAATTTTTTACTAGAGAAATATATCACTAGATAACAACTCAATTAATTAGTCATCCTTTTATCAATTCGATAACCCTATTTCATTATTTTATTCCAATTTGCGCAATAAGCGCATACTAAGGAACAACATTAAAATTATATTCATTGGGAATAATTAACAAATTCTACCATAAACTCTATCATTGTTTCTTCTCCTAAATTTATTATATCTTAACGCGTTTCATTAAACTTTGCCAACCATTTCCAATTTTTCACACCAATTATCCAATTCAATATTAAAATTATTTATAATGATTAAAAAATGTATTTCTCAGTTCTATCAAAATGTTGACAATTTCTCCCTCTTCTAATTCACTTTATTTAATGCAAAATAAAAATTATAATTGTTCAATTCAACAGAAATAATGTGATATTGTGAGAAATAATTATTCTAGCACGTTTCATGATTATAATGAAACTTTCTTCACAATTTCCTGCATTATTCATACAGTGAGTCTATTCGATACAGCGCAGTTCAATAAAAAATGTTTTTTTTTTTCAAGAAATTATACTCAATTTCACGCTCAAACTTTCTCACCAATTCCCCATAAATCATATTATCACATAGAACATGGAATATTTCGCTCAATATATTTATGGAACTATTGTGAGAAATTATTTTTTCTCGCAGGCTTCTTGAATTTCTCAACAATTTTCCTCTTCCTTTTCTACATGAAGTATATTCCATTCAAGGCTATTTCCAATATTCTAATATTCATATATTGAATGTGTTCATATGATATTATATTTGGATGTGAAATATAATAGGAATATTGTTTAGTCATTATCCTTTCCCAGCAGTTGGTTATTAATTTCTTGACAATCCTACATAAACTATATCCACTTCGAGGCATAAATTTTTCGTATGAATTGGCTAAATATAGCCTCTTGTGATGATCAAATGAAATAAATATAGAGAAACTGTAACATAGACCTAATTTGAAAACTTAATTTCTATTATACAAAATGTAATATGGTAATTTTGACTCACCTGGTTTGGTCAACAACGGTAGGCTGTATCCAGGACCTGGCGGCTGCCAACTGCGAACTCGAAAGCGGCTCCTCCTTGAGTCCGGCGAGAGGACCTCGGGCGCCGTGTGGCTCCTGGTGGAGGCCGAACATGAGACCGGGGGCATTTCGGCCCCCAGGGGGGTACAGTTTGCGACCCCAGGCGGCCGCCACGGGGTCCAGTTCCAGGGGCCAGGGAGACCCCGCTGTCGCGTACCCGCACTCCACCGTGGTGATTTTGGGTGTTGACCGGGTCTCAAACGAAATTCATCGCAGCGTTCGGGTTTGAATCAAGTGAACCTCGAAATTTCAATGTAAATATTATGTTGATAGATTATTTTCAACTTCCAACCAAGTAGACTTCGAAGATTAAATATTATAAAAATAGTCCTTGATGAAAATGATCCCAAACTGAAATAAATATAGTGTTCCTGATAGAAATTTTCCTAAATTTCAATTTGATTGTCTTTAAAACTCAAGTTTTTGAACTCTTCACTCCACAGTTACCACAATATGAATACTCAACTTACAAATATGTAACTTATTCTTGTGAATTCATATACAGTCCTCAATCATAATAAATAAATTGATTTTCAAACCTGAAGTTTTTCAAAACTTTGATATGTATAAAGTATTGATTAGTAATATTTTCAATTGTCCGAAGAGTAGGCCTACTCACCTAGTATGGAGAATTGCAATTTTTCAATTTTCACTAATCAGTCACCCAAATATAAACAAGATTTTTTTTCAAATCGATGTATTTTCAACTAACAAGTGAGAATGTTCAACTTTTAATAAAAAATGTTCAACTTACTACAAAAAGGTCTCCGAAAAATTCTGTTCTCAACTTCCAACTTCTAGTCTTCCGAATTGAAAACTTTTGAACTTTCTACTAGATAGTCTTCGAGATCAACATTTTCTAAACTTTCTACTTTGTAGTCTTTGAAATCAAAGATTTCCAACTTACTATCGAATGTCTTCAAAATAATTTTTTTCGAACTTTCAACTAAGATCCATCAAAATCTGAATATTTAAATGTAGCCTAAGTAGCGTTGTAATCGGCGAGGACGAGAACTCGAGGTAACCGCCGACCGAGAGGTTGATGAACGAGAAACGGAGTCTCTGGAGTAGATAACCGGGCCACCGGGGATCGACTGATAAGCGATCGGGACTCACGGGGCAAGTCGAGACTCTCGGGGATGACAGGCCACGCCCCCTGGCCCCTGTCGGCCAATCACAGCCCCCCATCGACTGGCCAATCGCGTGGTGGGGCGGTTTTAGCGCTGACAACTGGAGAGAGCGCACACAACGGCTTCAGCCGTCGAGGGGTGAACATGAGCTTGTCTGTAGTTGGGGTTGATTTCAGCTTCCCTTATCAAACACGAAACTATGAAACTTTTGTTATTTCTGATTAAGAAGAATAAATAGAGGTATCAGGGAGGATTTGCATTGTTTGAAGGTTTCTGAAAATCACTGAATCAAGCTTGAGTGTTGTAGTCATGGTTCATTCGAACTACTCTTATCAAATAGACTATGAAAGCACAATAATGTCTCCTTTTCTAACTTTGTTCTGATCCAATAAATGAATCAACTAATAATCATTGGAAGAGGTTTTCTGAGATTTTCCAAATCAAACTTGTATACAGTCTATTTTAAATACCTCTCAAGATGAAATTATAATTGTATTTCCTTCGTTCTATTTGAATAGTTCAGGGACTAAGAGAAGTCCAATCTTTGACGATTTACGAAACTCATTGAATCTTATAAGAATCTATCATAATTTCAGGAAAAAACTATTGCTGCTCTCATCCTGATTGAATAAAAGGGCCCAAGCTTCTATATCAAGGATAGATCAATGATCAAGATCAGAAGGCAATAGAGGAATAGAGATAGATGGTCAATTGCATATTGTATGAGGTTTTTGATAATCTGAAAATCATCTGTCAGTCAATCTTCATTGTTCGTCAATATAGTCGTTCACTCCCTATCAGTATGAATATTTCTTGTTTGACTTTTGTGATTTTGTAATAAGTCTTGGGAAGTAAGATTCTAATTGAGAGGATTTTCACTTAATGGTGCATAGTAGAGATCTATTGGTTTCTGAGTATCTACAAATTATCATCTCCAAATCAATTATTAATATTTTCTCTTCCTGTCCTATAATTCACCACTTTTCAACTCAAGCGTTTGGAGTAGATATTGATAATGATTGAAATTGATCAAAAATGTTCCTTACATCGTGATGAATGAGTTGAATATTGAGAATTTCACAATTTTTTCAATTTCAAAGGATTATTTTTGCAACTTATTCAAGATATCAAGCACCACTGCCTTATCTACTGGAGTACATCCTATCTTGTCATCCCACAAACTCAGAAAAGAACAAAAATTCCATCGATTTATTGTGGCAATGTTCCATCTAAGCTCTATGTTGGACGGCAAACTGATTTACTTCATCAGTTCCTCTCCTTAGAGATTAGCCTTTTAACCCTTCAAGAAGACGTGGTTTCACCTCCTTTCGAATGAATTGAGTAGAAAACTGATACTAAAAATAATTTATCTTCATCAGAAGAATCATTTTGTGATTGGAGGTAGATTAGTTAAATTAGCTTGATCAGCTCTATAATTCCAAATCTGAGGTGGAAAATCCTTTAATGTAGGCATCCAATCATTAGTGCAAACTCGGTTAAACCTTCTTTGTGTGCATAAAAAGTCTTCGACTTGAGAAAATTACGCTGATGTACAAGTTGAAACATAGTTAGCTTGAGACTAGGCCTAAACTCTGTTCAGGATTCTAATAAGTTATTATTTGAATCCTCATTTCACGAAATTTCTGGAGAAATGATTTAATTTTTCGATTTCCAACAATTTGTATAACCTAACATATTTCTGATATTTATTCTGATATACTGATATATTCCTGATATACTGTATGTCAATGATAACTTAATCTTTTAGGTAGAGGTTCGACAACTCTCAAATAACCTTCAATTATCCATCAAACAATTCGACATTCTTGTCAACACAAATACTGTCCAATTATTCATCTTGTAAGTCTGGCAAGGAACAGTCGATCTGCAGAATCACATGACAGCTGAATAAAGCTGTCAGGGACTTGACTCGCTCCCTAAGAGCTTGGCGCTAATGAAATTTAGAGATGTTCATTTAGGATAAACGGGCCTCGAGTCATGATGCGGGGGGGGAATCTTCTCTGGGGAAAATTCCCTTAATTGGGCCACGTGTAAATACTGCGGGGCTGCAGAGTTGAATGACAGATACCGGTCTATGGGTCACTCGCGTGTTTTTCATAAATTGTGACCCTCCCTTGGGTCATGGGTCATGACTATGGATGACGGTTCGCAAAAGATGTAGGCAACAACTGACATGAGAAATTCCGCCAGGGATCGCTGACATATTGGTCACGACAAGAGTCGAATCATCGTCCATTTGTCAGTCGAGGTGGCAAATTTGTTGGTGCTGAGTTGTTTGCTACAAAAAATATGCAATAATCAGTCACTGATGCTCCAAATCACAGTGATTTGGATGTAAAGTCTCTAACTACTTGTGAAAAAAATGTCAGGGGATTTCCACTTACAAATTGATACTGAGCATCGAATTCCAACAAATGAGTGTACTGAACACTTAGTGATCATTTTATACAATAATTTTGCATCCACTATCTGGAAAGAGATGCCGCATTTTTCAACTTGACTTCTTATCAAGCATTGGAAGTGAATTTATGGTGATCGGTCAAGTAATTTGAGTTTATATCCATTTTGAATTGTATTGGAAAGTGCTTAATCAAGCATCAGGATATGCTGTATTGATTGAAATTCAAACAAGAATGAGTGAAGATTGTTGTCTAGATTTTTTAATTTCTCGATTGAAATCATCCAATCATCATCACCTCACTTCCTACATGGAGTAGGATCAATTCATAATTGAAGACTTGGAAAGAATAGCTCACTCGCTATTTTGTTATTATTGGGGTGATAAGGAATCTCTATTTCGTGAAACATCGCACTTGTAATACAAAACTTACAAAATCCGAACCAACATGATAATAACATTTGAGACAATTCAGGCGTCTTGTTATCCTGAACAAATTTTAACCCTACCTGGGGTCATCATAATCATCGACTATCTTCAATATTGAACATCCTATTCTTTCTCCTCTAGCATTTCTACCAATCAGAGACAAAACCTCAAACCTTATCATAATATTCAAGTTAGAATTTCTTAAATTTCAAACAATCTTTCTTATTCAATACAGCCACCAAACCAGATTTAATGACAAACTTATTCTAGGCTAAGTAATCGAAATCTCCATTCTGTTTGTATGAGTCATTTTATTTAGAAAATGCAATGTTACCTTCTATTTGTACAATTTTCCTACCTCAGAATTCCGGTAAGTCTATCAATTCGCAGTAATCAGAATGGCACCACGTCTATTGATCTGTGAATTCCGCCACGCAACCTCCTATATCAACCACTTTAGTGAACTTCTCACATACTCAACACAGCTATTAATCCATAAATCACAGGATGCGACCTCTTAATTCATCCGCCATAATGAACTCTCTGCACCGTTGCATCTCCATGCTCTGGGGCGGAGCTTTCAGGTTGGCTGAGCAGATGAGTGCTTTACTTAGATATCACCAGAAGCTGCATTAACAGTAGTTGCTGCAGTAGTAGCAGTACAATCAGTATTCCTCATAAATGTCATCAACGCTTACTATACGACCACTGCTGACAGATGAAAGTGAATTGCTTTAGTATTACAGCATGAGCATCTGGGGTAAGCAGCGACGCAAATCTTTTTGTCGCTGCACGCTGGGCGTCACTAGAGACAATCGCTGGCGTGATATAGCGGCCCATTAGTCTAATGAACAAGCTTCAATACACTTCGGCTGTTAGCTGCTGCTGGTGCTAGAGGTAATTCATTACGCTAAGAAGGCGAGAGTCTCTTCACAGGCTACCAGTCAAGATGAACTCAAATGAGCACAAAGAATGAGGAGGTGAAGTGGAAGTGGCGGAGAAGTAGAAAGAGGATTGTGGAGGAGGTGGTGGTGCTAAATGATGGGGAGGAGGAGGTGATGTAGGTGGTGGTGGTGGGTGAAAAGAAGAAGGAGGAGGTGGAGGAAGAGGAGGAGCAACCAATGAAGAGGAAGTAGAGTAACATCAGAAGAAAGTAAAACGAGAAGAATAGGTGACAGAACTCTGATGAGAAAGAATGATGAGTGAACTGAAATGACAAGCTGAAAACTCGGACGAACAAAGAATAGGTGGCAAAAGATACTCCATTTGTGGAGATCACCTACAGCATGAAAATTGGGAAGCATTTTTTGGTTTTCTTTCCTGAGACACCTTGAAATACTGATGTTTCCACTACCAAAGATCGCTCTGTTCCAATTTATGATGAATATCGGGGCACCGAGCTCCGCTCTGGAGTACCTACAAAAGCATATAAAAATTATTACGAAAGATATTTACTTAAGTAGTAAAGTAAGTAATTATTACTTTAGTGAGTAGTTTAGACGATGACTTGAATTAATCACTAGCTGATATTACAAACAAGTAATAATGTTGCAAAAAAGAAAAAATATTAGGCTATTCTGTCATTTTTTATAATATTGTTAAATGTTAGTTATATTATTAAAAAATGATTGGTTTTGCTGAATTATTCATGTTAAAAAAGACTAGATAACAGATTATTGAAAAAATACGACAAAGTAATGCGACGTTCAATGTTAGCTAAAATAATTTTTGAAATATTAATGAATAATATTATCGTTTTATCTTGACACAATTATTATCTTTCCAGTTACCTTATGGGGGAGTAACGATGTCTATAGGCTCTCTTATCCCAGCCAAATGTTAATGGCAAGGATTGAATTACATTTGTATATCTCTCTTCAAGAATAGGAATTTACCTGCAGTACTCGAATTTCTCTAGTTCAATTAGATAAAAGACAATATTATACTAACATTACAGAATTGCTTTTCATCTTTGAATAATAAAGTTCATAATACGTAAAATTTATTGAATAGATAGTTAGCTATATTGTTACAGTATTTATTATCAACAAGAAAACTGGAATCTAAGCTAGCGTACATTTCAATCTCATGAATAAATAAATATTAGGAAATGAATCAATTTAAATTGAGAATTGAAACTGCATTACATTCGAATCAAAAACTTACCACTGTTTCTTCTTCTTGGTGATTTCCACTTCACTTTCAGAGCTATGAAAAACAAATACCATTAAATTATATTTCTTTCATTGAGATTAGCATTTTGATAAGCTATTCTAGACAGCAAGTTCGATCTTTAGATTGTGAGTTCTTTGCGAATACAAATTACAGATCAAACCAACCCCTTTAAGAATTTTATTTACGAAGGCAGTTTGGAGTTTCCGACCAAACCATATAGATAACAAACCTAGTGAACCAGATTTGATGTGGGTTTTTGTTCATATCGTAATAGCTACTCACTGAAATTTCAGTAATTTTGAACGCATAGTATTTATGTTACATTCGTTTGATCAAGTCAATGTTTATAGGTGTTGGGTGTCATGTCTGCTCACATTACCTCAAAACTCATTCGATTCCCGATTCCATCTCTTCAACAATCATCAGTGCACTCATTTTTCATTCCTGATTGGCCAGAAATGCATCCAAATATTATCTGAAGTGATGAATTGGTAACAAAACTAAGATTATTGCACCTATACTGAACCTACAGAGTTGGAATTGAACAATTTTTGGTCTGATGTGAGAAAGATACAGCACCCTATTATTACTTATAATAAATATTCATAGTTCAAACAGAAAGGTTCTATCTAATCTGTGCCTTTCGCTAAACATTCTGCAGCAGTGGCGCAGTTGTGTGCCTTTACCTTTTTAAAGGTTATAAAGAAGATAATTTTGAATAAAATTTAGAATTTAGAAATAGGCCGACACATCTAGAAAATACCTGAGTCTATACCTAATTCATGCAGGTGAACGGGCTAGAGTCAAGAAAACTTCAATTAATCTTGCCATGCCTGATTTAATAGGTTTATACTATAGAATAACACTATAATTTGAAATAATTGAAAAATACAAACAGCTTCAATAAACATTGGCAACTAAAATCGAACAACAGAAACAACAATTTCATGTTACATTGTTGACATTCTTCATCTGATTCGGGGGCGCATTACTATCCCCTTTTAGATAGCAATACGTCACAAAACCAAACAATATCAGTCATCAAATAAGTTAATTTCAACATAAAATTACTCAAGAAAGAAAAGCCCGTTGAACCCAAGTTTCGTCGATAGTAACCCATATAACCCATTTCATAATAATTTTGAATCCCCACTTTTGATTGACATTCTCGAATGAACCTTTGTTTCACTACACTGCACTTTCGTTGGTCTGTACGTTGCTTTATCGTCGGGGTTACAGTACCTTGTTTTTGGCGGTGAACTTTTACCGGTTGAATTTGGCTTGACGGCGACGTCCTCTTACGTCCCTAGACCTGTCGTCTGAACGGGTGTCTTGAAGCGGTGTTACATAAGTTGCGGAACCAAAGGGGTGGTAGTACAAGAAGTTGGTTTGGGGACACACATGAACCGCTGTAAATAAATGTATTACAGCATTAATTTCTAACTCTTCCTACAATTCATCAAAAGCTAAAACAGGAGTTTATTCAATTATTTAATTTAGATTTTATCCTGACGTTCTGATTTCATTCTGAAAATTGAATTAAAACGGATTTACTTGCCAGAGTGTCATTAATATACAATGCAACTTTATGAAAACACTCGTAATAAATTAATATAATGCTTTTAGAAAAATGAATACTTCATTAATTATGATGTTAACTTTTATATAAATTGATATAATACTCTTTGGAAAGGAATAATTCTGATTGAAATGATGCTAACTTATATGATTGGTTTTGGTTTGATTTCGTATTGATTTTCGTTTGGTTTGCAAAATCAAATATAATTTTTCATATAGTAGCTCGACTAGTATTATTGGAAACTTGTGCGCTAGCCAACATTTATTAATATTAATTTCATGGAAAAGAAAAACATTCTTCTTTGTCTATTAAGATTTCTATCATAAAAATTTACTAAATTATTCGAAAGCCTTAATGACATAAGAAAACAGAGTCTGAAAAATATAAAATTATAAAATGTCATAAACTCAATATGAACATAATCTTAAAAATTTCATTCCAATTTAAAGGCTATCTTCCTGACTTTCAGCAATACTCTACGATAATATATCTCCAGAAACAATAACTCAAATGTAACGTAACTGAAAACTTTCTATACTTCTTTAGAAAAAATTTATAAATATCTTCCATCACTAATAAAATCAAAAGGATTATTCTCAATCAATATTATTAATTGAAAAATAACAGGCTTTGTTGATAAAATCTTTTGATTGAAGTTTCAATTAATTAATTTCCCTAAATTATATTTTAACCTTATTTTACGTACCTTAGCGGTTATTTGAAGAAACAATTATTCGTACATGAAGAAGAAACACAATTAAACCTTTCAGGACATGGCACTACTAGTAAATCTAAACTTTAATAAAAATAAAACTAGCTCCTACATTAACTAATTATATAAACTTGTAAACCTGCCCAAAAAGGGCGAAACATAATGACTACATCTTTACTCTCGTAGTGCTCCTAGCAAAGTGTCCTCCGAAACGTAATCTGGTCTCTCGGTTGGGGAATCCCCCCACTACTGTATTTAGAAACAGGTCTCCTATTGGGCGAAGGGAATCAATTTGACCAATCGTCGCGTGGCTTCTAGAGCCTTTGGACCAAATAGTAACTGCAAAATCGGTAGTATGTTATAATTTCATAGCTTGCTGTTTTCCAACTTATCGCACTTTATGTCGCGACAGGAAGGCTAAGTTTTAGAGATAATTCCATAATCTACATTCCTCGACGACTCGGAGCCACAATTTTTAAATATCTATCATGGGAAACTCGAAGTCATGGCCGTTCATAATAGAGAGAGAAAATAATTTATTTCGCTAACTCACTTACAATAATGGCTCTAGTCTAATGCGTATTAAATTTACTATTATAACTTGGGAAAAGGCCTGAATTAAACTTAGTGCTCGGCACAAATCACAGTGGATTGAGATTGATTCCCAGAGGAATGCAAAAATTTCTCTCAAAACTTTGCTAAACAAAAGCATGTTAAATTTTAATCCTGATTAATTTCACGAAACAAATCACAGAAGACCATCTCAAGAAGATAGCTTATCTGATTGGTTCTACTGAAATTAATCAGGATTAAAATTGATAAATTCTTTCAATGTCCTTCAGCGCGTTTCCCCAGGGATGAAACCTAGTGCAATCGAATTTTTATATTATAAACCTACTATGTTCTGAATTTCGTGAGAATCGTTAGAGCCGTTTTCGAGATCCGGTGAAATACAAACATAAACATCTAAACATTTAAACATCAAAACATCTAAACAGAAATTGCTCGTTTTATAGTATAGGATTTAGAATACCTAAACTTGCCGACATTATATATTGTATGAATAAAATCTTTCCAAATTTGTATGAATGTTTAGGTACCAAAATTGCTATGCAATATTCTTTTGCAATAAAGAATTATCAATTATATTATTCAACTTTTTATAAGTAACCTTAACATTTAAAAAGCAAAGCCTCCCTTACTTATCTTTCAATATCCTATTAAAATATTTGTCATGTAGTTTTTCCTGATGTAATGTAGTACTTTCTAGTCCTCCCGAACAAGAACGGGTGCACTGCTAGTCTCAAAAATAATATCAAAAAATACTTTATTTCTATTTTAAAGAGATAAGAAACGATGGTATAAATTTTTACAATATTATGAAAACAGAAAGAACTCCTCACAAGACCAAAGGTAAATAATGTCATTTAGAAGATTAGAATGTAAGATGTGAATTTTATTGTCATACACTAACTAATGTTGAAAACTAAAGGGTTGGGAATTGGGGTACTTTGGGGAGGGCATTACACTTGGATTGGGGGGGCTTGCGCCATTGCCCTTGTGGGGGGCTGGGCACCCCTGATGATGGTAGTGCACATCCTACACAATATTGTTGTTTTTTCAGTTAATGAATTTGGATCTTCGAAATCTGGTTTACTACATATTATTGAAAGTTATGGAACTGAATTAATTATCAAAAAAGGTACTTCCTTCCAGATTGGAGAAATTATGAATAATTGAAAATTCTCTTGAACATTTGTTGATAAAAATTTTCTACACATCAATCCCTGCTAATAAAATCTTATTTGTCACCCTGAGTGAGTCCCATTTAGTCAAACTTCATGTAATTTTCGCAATGATTCTGGTTTCGTTACTATGGCTTCTATAATATAATCGTAATATTTATAACCATTGGAGATCACTAGTAAATAGTCCCATATTATATTAATAGATACTTGAAGATACAACGATAGATAAAAATAAGAGAAGTTAAAGTGAACCTTAGTACTGAACTGTAGCTGAAATCGAAAACACCAACAACTGAAACTTTCGCTCGAAAACAATTCGTGGTCGAGCGATTGAAGCGGATAGGGAACCTCACCAACAGGAAGCCCAGGTGATGAGAAAGATTGAGAGGGATGTATTGCGGGGAGGAACTGAAACGGAAGAAAAAGAGGAAAAACTCCCCGAGTTTAATCAGATGGAAACAACGGTTATTTTCGTCAGTCGCCGAGGGTTTTCCAAATTATAGACTGTTTGGAAAAGTTTTTTTATCAGGGCCGCGAAAAGAAACGGCGCCTAATTACTGACTGCTGGGCGCGAAATTTAGATCGGCCAGTCAAGAGTTGCACGATTTATGTACTTTTCTTCCCGGCCCGGTACAAATGCCCCCCCCCCAACCTTCCACTGAAACGCGCTAGCTTTTTCCCTCCAGAACTCACTTCCCGCCGTTTTTTTCTGCCGCCCGGTGAAGTATTATTCCGCTAAACGGATGCAGTCCATCAAGGCCCGCTAATTTGTTTTATTCGGGTGCAATTTTGAAGCAACAAACCTCTTTTCTTCTTTGCCCTTTTGTTTTGTCTGTCGCTACCGTTGTTCCATTGTGTGTTTGTTTGTGCAAAGCGTGCGCTCGTGGAAAAAACGCACCGATCAACAACCGAGCACAAAACAAACAAATAAACAGGTGGATGGTGGAATCAATTTTTTCGAGTTGTCAGCGTAAATATTATCTTTGTGGCATTTTTTCTGTGCTTTGTAGGTCACTTTGTCAGGATAGTGTGTTTTAATTCGGTTTTCCAGTCCATGTCAATCACTATGAAGGATACTATTTGGTTATGGTTAGAGTCTTCAAGTGATTAGACTAATAATTCCGTGTCATAGATGCTATGAGTATTGGCCCATTGTTATTTCACTGTTCTTCCATGTTCAGGGTAGATGAAAAATAGATGGATTCGAATTTGCATTCAGGATTAGGCTATATAAAACAACTATTGTCAACCGCACGAGAATATTCCGATTGAAATTGGAATAGATAACTTCAACGTTGACAAATAAGAGTTGATCAACGTTGTCCGCAGCTGCTTATAAATAAGAAATAATCAATATTTTATTTTTTCTTTAATAAAATTTAACAACTATCAACAACAAATGTTTTGTAAAATTCTTTTTGAATAGTATAACATATATTTCCAAGTCCAGTAATATACAAATTCACAAGAATAAATAAGTACTGCGTCAATAGCTGTTATCCTAGCTGAGAGAAGGTCGGGAATAACGCATAGAAGTGACCTCATTCTCACTGAAAAACGACACAACTGTACTAAAAGTGGGGTCTCAAAGGGTCCATAAGGCTCCATTACCTTGCCGGAGCTAATTTGTTTATGATATGACAAATATGTCCCCTGCCTGTGCAGAAACTGTGTAAAAGGTGTCATAAAAACGAAAAGACTCCATAAAATATAAGTAGGAGTCCTTGAGGAGACATTCACCGTATAAATTCACGATTGCTCTGCTCGCGACTGCGTATTGTCGTCCAGGATGAGTTTCCGCTGCTTGCGATAATCCAAGGAATAAGAATTTTTATGTATCACATTAGTATTATAATAATACCCTCCACAATTACTTTTGAGTTTTGTTAATTTCACAAAACAAACCCTTCCAGAAATTAACTTTTAGGATGCAAAGATTATTTTTATTTATTTATTCATTTCCTTGACAATCACAGATCACGATTATAATAATTATATAATATGATTGGGAGAAGACAACAGGCATAGCCCAAATCTGCCTTCTCCCAAATTTTTACAAATAAAAGTTTCAAAAAAGAATGAGGTTAAAATTTCACTATTCACTTCAAAAAGTCCAATTTACAAGGCATAGAAACTGTTATATATTTGTTATAATGATGTGTAAGGAGAAGGCCAGAGTATTTGAAATTCAATCAAAATAAATTCAAAAATTCAATCTTAGGAGTTAATCAACAATATCATCAACAATATTGTCCATAATTTTCATTCATCTACTGATTATTCTGAAATTGATTTGAAAGGGAATGTTCCTCGAAGCTCTAGAGACCTAGAAAAAACAACTCAATGAATCTTGAGAATAGAAAAAATGAATATCTATCTAAGGTACTGATTCCATACCTTGTATCATCCACTCTCTATCACATCCTTGTACTATTATTCTATGTATGTCAATTGTGAATGTCAATGTATGTGAATGTCAATTGTGAATTACTCTTGTGAATGTTTTCCTTGAAAACGTAAAATTATGTTTCATCTGAATTCACCTCGACCAACTAACGTTTTGGAGGGGTATCCCATAAAATGTCTCTCTATATTATAATTAAGAAGGAAATTCCTATCAGTAGTAACAAAGATTGATTTCAGAACGTCTTTATGAAGTGGGAGTACATTCAACAAAAGCCATCAAAACCTATATCACAAACACTCACAACCTGTGAATCCCATCACGGAGTACCTACATCAAAAACATCACAGAATATCAGAAGTCTCCTCCATAGTTTCTGGCTTGCTCCCGATTCGTTGTCGCAGTTTGAATACCAACAATACTACACCCTTTTTTCCTTCTCCTCTTCCTCATTCTCAGAGGGTTTCTCCTTTACCACCTTCTCCACATCCTCATACTCGTCCTCCTCAAGCTATTCCTACTACTACTACTACTTCTCACCGTCCTCCTCATTCTTCTACTCCACTGTCCCTTCCTCCTCCTCACCTCCATCACCTACTATTACACCTCCACCTTCTTGTTCGCCTCCTCTTACTCCTTTTTATTTAATTCTCTAACCTCCATCTTCTCGTCTTTTTCCTCCGCCGCTACTTCTCCTTCTCCTGCCCTTCCTTCTCCTCCTCATCCACTACACCACCCCCTTCTCCTCATCATCATCATCCCCCATATGGTCTTCTTCTCCTTCTTCTCCTACTACCCCTCCCTCCACATCTCCTCCTCCTCACCTCTATCACCTACTACTCCACCTTCACATTTTCGTTCTCCTCCTCATTCAACTCCTAATACTCCATCTTCTCTTCTTCCACCTTCTCCTTTCACCCCTTCTCCACCAAATCCTCCTCCTACTTCTTCTTCTCCTCTTCTTCCTACATTTCCTCCTCCTTATCCTCCTCATCCTACTACTCCACCCCCTCATCTGCATCATTATCACTCTCCTTATGCTTCTTCTACTTCTCATCTATTTCTCCTTCCTCTTTCACCATCACACTTCACCCAACCTACACATTCTACACACACCATGTATGAAACTTTCATTTGCATGAATATTCGACGACTTGTATAGAAAAACCGCGGCAGCTATACGAACCAAGCTAGCGGTGTCCTTTTGTCTAGTCCCAGCGGGGGTAGTTCGTGCTGAATCAAAGGACTGGCTGGTGGGTAGGATGAGGAAGTACCCCTGGAATGAGAGGGGTGGAGGTACCCCTGAACCCGGGGGGACGCCACGACGGTCTTTTGTTTCAATCGTGGCTGACGGAAGGCAGTGCCTGTAATGATATGCCGGATTCAAAGTGCAAGATGCTGTTGAGAGTTGAGCCACACTCCCATGACGCCTTATCCATCACCCAACAATTCTGCATATACGCCACACAACAACCTCTTTCTCGCTTCCACTAGTTATTATTCACCATACTCTTTCGTTTGTCTCTCCTTCTGCTCCCCATCACGGGTTTGTCCTCTTTTGCCCCCTTTAAAGAGTAGTAGGCCTCTGCTCTGCTCTTAGTCCACATTCTGTTTGCACACACTCGTTTCTTGGTTTGTCCTTTTAATTCACTTTCACACTTCTTGCTCATCGTCCTATCCTCTTTCTGATGTTTCTTCTACTTCTTATTCTCCTCCTTTTTACAATATGTTATTCTTGTCCTTAGCAAGTAACGAACTGTACAATGGCCTCCTTGTAACTGTGACGTATTACTTCTAGCTCTCATTCTCCTTGCTCTCTCTTATATACTCTTTGACTCCATTTTGATAATAGTCTATACCTTATTCTACATGTCTTCCTATATTCCTCTTCATTCTTTATCTGAGTGTCCTCGAAAAAATAAATTAGCTCGTTGCTTTTTATCACTCTCCTCCTTGCTAGCTATCCTACTCTTTTTCTCTTCACTTCCATTTTCTTTTTTCTCTTCTTCATCACCTTCTCTTTCTCTCTTTTTCCCCCTCTTCCACTTCCCTTGCTATTCTACTCTCTTTCCTCTTCCTTTTTCTATTCCTTCTCTCCTTCTCCTTCAAGTTTCATCTTCTTTTCTGCTCCTCAATTATATCATCTTCACTCTCAAGCGCCATTTCTTCATCCCCTCATCCGTATTTTTATTTCTCCCAAAGAATTCACTCAAATCTTTCAACACCTTGATCTATTCTTCATTCAGGATACATCGCTCCAGTCACAGAACTATAGTACACCATTCTGTCTACGTGTTAGATCCAATACCATTCTGACATGGAACGCAACGTTTCAAAGGAGTCACGTTCTTGTGATGTTGTGAACGTTTCTCGTAT
This sequence comes from Nilaparvata lugens, assembly GCF_014356525.2. Taxonomy (NCBI): domain Eukaryota; kingdom Metazoa; phylum Arthropoda; class Insecta; order Hemiptera; family Delphacidae; genus Nilaparvata; species Nilaparvata lugens. The sequence continues at coordinate 59,759,190 of NC_052507.1, forward strand.
CAGGCGGGAAATCACTGAGGCTGAGATGATCTGTAAGATTTTTGACAGATGTTTCTGTATCTTTGTAGATATAACTTACTCGACTAGAATGGTATAGTATGTATTTCACTTCAAGACATCTACTGTGGTGGTTTCGGTAAACCTGCTGACATTACATAATGACATTTTGTGAATTTACTCGTAGTCTATCTTGATAACATTGGACCTGCAGAGATGTTCAATTTAAAGAGAAAGATGAATAATAATATGGAATATGAATTCAATTCAAGTGGGAAATTTGATGATTATGATCAATATGCGTCATAATATGGTCTGCCGAAACTCGAATAATGACGTAATAACGATTTTTTAAAAATTCTTGATGTGTTAATTCAAGCGATTCTCAATGAGATTTCTCGTCGATTCTCAATTTTGAACACGATGGCACATGAATAAGAGAATATTTGTATTGGAATTGGAACTAATGGCATGGAGAAACAATAGCGTAAGTAGATATCCCATGGTATAGGGCGTTTATGTCGCAACTTTTACTGTTATCTCAAGCAGATAGTTTATGTAATTCTTTCCCGTGAAGCTGTGTGACACTGGTAGTCTCTCATATTGTGCTGTTCATACACTCTCACCCCAACAAAACAGTAAAATTCGACAATAACCAACAGTAATCGGCTTGAGATAACAGTAAAAGTTGCGACATAAACGCCCTATACCATGGGATATCTACTTACGCCATTGTTTCTCTATGCTAGTGGTTTCTATTCCAATAATGAAATGTTGGTTCTACTTGATATGTTTTGTGCTGATACAATATTGTTACCAAGAGGAAATAATTTTTTTCAAGATTTACAGTATTCACCGTCCTCAAAAACCTTATAAACTAAGTCCTATACTCTACCATGATATTATTGATTACATTGGGATATTACGAAACATTCTCTGAATCATTATTCAAATTGTTCAAATAACATCCACAATCAATTATCCTAATAGGCAATTAGATGAGTTTGAGTGTTTTAATGAATTTGTATCTTTACCATACACTGGTCTAAACATTTATGCAAAACACACATTTCTATTACGATGGAGCAAATTGTAGGCTACACATTCCACCCCAATTTAAATACGATAGATGAATTATTTCTCAGTACTGTTCCGGAAAATTAGGTTGATGAGCAATGTTGTTATTATTGATGTCAATGTTTTCATTTATCGTGCATCACCCTCCAATAAACAATGAGGACATAGTGATGCACAAAACACACACACACACTCTCTCTCCCTCATTCTCCCTTCCATACACTCACAATCACAAACTTTATACTGCCATCGAAACCAATATAGCAGTTTTTCCAAGCAGGCTACTGATTTGGAAACAATAAAATTTATTATGATCATGACCATCATCATCTATCTGACAGATATTTGCTTTCCAACTGATTTCCCACAGTGTGAATATTTAATTATAAATTAATTAGTCCGCCGGCTATTGGATAAACATTGCATGTGATGACACAATGCACACCAACATTGTTGGGCGGGTTCCATTTTGTGAAGCAGAAAAAACATATAACTGTCTCCGCTGTACTCACAAAATACACTCTTTTCCCTTGTCGATGCATTAAAAAACTCATTTGCCCCTGCGAAATGATAGAAGTTGGAAATTAAAATTGTTTTGCATACTTTTTCATCGGGCGAGGATGTAACGACGTACGAAATTATATCAAGTTGAAAATTACAATTATTGTTTTCGAGTACTTTTTTCAGCATGTGAGGAGGATGAATTCAATTACGTTATGATGTCTGCTTTTTTACACATTTCCAATTGTGTGTAGCTACTGATCTCCCAGGGATAAATTCCTTTCTTATTTCCAGTGATGAGTGTACATTAACAATTATAATTTTTTCAACGCGTATATTGAAAAATTCAATTGCATAGCTTTGAAAGGTGGATACTGTAATTTTTTGGAAGAATGCTTTTTCATTGATTGACTCATACATTTAATTACATTCTAAATTCACATTACATACAATCATTACAGTTCAATCACTCATCTTAATCTCACAACTTTAATTCAAACATTTAAACACAAGCAAAACATATTATCACATAAAATCATGTCAACCTTACTTTTGCAACTACTCGTCCAATCAACAACATCCCTTCCATATGAGAGTGAGCAGTTGGAATTGGACGATGTGTGAGGAAGAAAGTCATTCAAAGTAATGACAGGGTGTAATGGTCACGGATAGAATGTAATGAGGTGGACAGCATGAGAAAAGATACAGTAGAAATGTAATTGTGTGGATAAGGGTTGGGTTGGGAGAAGAAGGGTGAAGAAGAGAAGACATCAATGAGTGAAGGAAGAGAGAGAACCGAATGAGAAAGAGAGATTGTGAGTTTGGAAAAGATAGAATGCATGTCTGGGAAAGATAATGTGGAAGAAATAAGATGAAGAGAGTTCCTCGATTACATTCCATGAATTCCACATTTGAAACTTGATAATAAATTCAGAATATAGAGAAGAATGCAATATCATTAAAATTATAATAAAACTTTCGTAACAACAAGAAATAGTTGATAGTTATAGATGATGACTCATCATTGGGAAATGTATATTGATCAATAAATCAATAATTTAATTCAATTTAACACAATATACATGAAAGAAATCAAAATACAAAAAATCACAATCAAAAATAAACTTCCAATAAAATACAAAAACAGGCTTCATGGTGGGGTGTGCTGAAAAGAAAGAAAGGAGGAATAGTTCTTAGCCAACTATAGTCTCCCATGTGAAAGGCAGGTAGAGGATATAAAAGTAAGGAATGAAGGGTGAAAAGGAGAAGAAAAAGGAAGTATTGAAGAAGAAGGTTCTAAAAAAAGAGAGAAAAAAATGAACAAAAATTGTAAGCGAGTTCACTTTCAACATATATATCTAAAATAAACTATTTCGTATTTCAAATGGGAATATTCTGGCGAGGAAGTGTTGAAGGTTGAGGAAAAGGAAGATGAACTAATATTGTTCCAATGCCAGAATGAAGGAAAAATATTCAGAGAATGAGGAGTTATTAGAGAGAATGAAGTTGTACGCAGGAAAATAAGGAGGCTTAGATGAAGAAGAAATAGAAGGAAAGGGAAGTGTAGGGAAGGTTAGGCATGAGCATCAATGGAAAATAGGATAGAGGGTTGAGTGAAAATATTGGAAAATGGCAATGAAGAAAATGTGAAGAGTGGAATTGGAAGAATGAGGAAATAGAGAGGAATAACGAAGAAGAGAGAAGTGAAGAAAAGACCAAGAAATAGTGATAGTCAGGTGTGAGTACTAGCATCTAAGTGCGGTCACTATATGGCACCAGAAGATACCACCCTTGAGGGCCCTACAACTCGATTGCTTCACGATTACAACACTCCTCTTGCTTCTCCCCCTCATTCTCTTCTTCGCCTTCTTCTCCTATCCCTTCAGCTCCTACTTCTCCTCCCTCTCCTCCTCCTCCTCCTCCTCCTCCCCCTCTGCCTACTACTCTTCCTACTCATCCTCATCCTCCGCCTACTCCTTCTTCTCCTCATCCTTATCCTCTTCCATCATCTACTCCTCCTACTCCTGCACCCTCTCTGTCTTGCCTCAACTTACTCCATCTTCCTCTATCTTCCTCTATCACGCTCACTTGTGGTCGGTAGATTTCGCCACACTCATTAACAGCAGCCGTTCGTTTCCCGGTGAGAAACTAATTTCGCTCGCCCACTTTGTCCTCTTCAGACCACCGTTATTACAACAGCTTCTTGTCTGGAGGCCACAAAAAAGTACAAGTGTTTCTGGCGAGGAATTGCTTCTGGAACGACCTGGAAACTACTTTGAGACAGGTGATTGTCACTGTGGGAGTGATTGAGAAATGAGAAGTTGAAGTGTTGGGGATTAGTTTGGAAGTTGAGTTGATCAAAAGTTGATGGTTTTTCTTGTATAGGGAAGAAAATATCCGAAATAATTTTGCAAAATTCTCTCTAGTAGCATTTAATGAACTTTAAAAACAGTTATTGAAGATCGAAACAAGAAAACCTATGAGAATAGTTACAGCTTATTGAGAACAAAAAGTTGAAATATTAGAATGAGTTCTTAAGTCGAAATGGAATATTCGTGACTCGAATAAGAGAAAAATTCATCAGTGAATGAATAGCTTCAATCGTCTTCCTCCTTTCAAAATCGTCTCTTGTCAAGGAGTAGTTTTAACCTTTGATAGGGCTTTCAGTTTGTATTCAAGATGTGTATTGGCAAGATGACAACTATCAGAATTTCAAAATAATTTGATCCTATCACGTACCCGCAGAGTTTCCACTTCTCATCAACTATCTCGAATTCAACGGGAAAATAAGTTTTAGTTCATGAATTGAAGTTTCACAAGTAATAAACTAATCTTCTGTGCAGATGAAGAGTTATCCATGGTTACGCTTTTCTAGTAGCTTAAAAATCATTGAAGACATTCATATCTCAAGATCACAACTGCTCCTAATTCGATTTGAATTGAAGTTGCCATCTCCTCACCCCAAACACACGACTCGTTTACTCGTATTCACGTCATTCGGCGACGATATAAGTTATCGCCGAAACTTTCTGATATCTACCCGCGAAAAAAGTGAGGGAACGAAATGCAAAACTGTAAGTTGGAGCCATCACATGAGAAACAGGGAATGCGCGGGTATTCCATCTAAAGACTGTGAACTTTTTATGAGATGAGAAGACAAAAAATACTCCCTCAGTGACAGTAACACTGAACTCGAAGTTGAAGAGGGTGTTCCGTGACTGTGTGGGGGGGGAGGTGAAGTGGTTGGGGAGGGGGTGAAGGGGTCTTAAAATGAAAAGTTGGGTCGTGGTTCCGTGTCTGCAGTCAAAGATAAGTGAATGATATGGCCAATAAAAGCAGATATGACGGCTTTAAGATAATGGATGGTCTAGTTTATGGAGCCGAGTTGGTTCCCGGGGGAATTCCGTTCACGAACTGCGGGACCTCCACCGTTTCCTCGTCAGCCGGCCGCCTCAGGTAACTGCTAAGGTCTCGCTTCGTGATTCTCCACAATTGGACGGGATTACGAGATTAAGGAGTCGGTGGATTTTCATTGATTAGTCCTTGTTGGATAACTTGAATCATTTTGATGCCCTCATAGTATTACTTCAATTCTTCTATATTGAAATGGAAGGCGTGAATGAGAGTAGAAGAGTTGGTTTGTATTATATGATGTATTATCAGTATTATTGTGCACTATCAATTCGTTATGGCCTTTTCCTATTTTATTGGTCTTTATTGGATCTCCGATAACAATCAAAGTCTACAAAAAATCTCCAATAATAAAATCAAAGACAAAAGAAAGAGTGAGCTCATCTCTGGTGAGCTAACACACCCCATATCTCCAATGTATCTTCTAATTAGGTTCACCTTCTACTGTTACTTCTCTTCAAATCTTATTCCATGATGAATTATCACTGGAGTTTGAGCCATTTATTCCAGTCAGAGTTGTTCTGAAGATAACTTATTCTTCAAGGAGAGTGAATTTTATTGAGAGCAGGATCATCTCGTAACATCTGATTACAATAATCAATCAACTTCATGCAGTCTTGTCGTGAAACAGAAGTGAGTAACGTAATCAAATAAATAATTCTACGTGGAACTCATAACATCTCATTTTCAACTCTGCTCATTTAGATACAAGAGTTCAATCTGGAAATGAAACATCAGGATGTCATTTTTGACAGAACAAAATTTGTTTTGAAAATTCACAAATGTGTTCATGTCTTATTTCAGAATATGAATGACTTCTTTCTCAACTCATGTAGCGTTGGCGATGATAAGTGATAGGGGTGACAAGGGATAAGAAATCTTAATTTAAAAGATTTCAGCTCTCTGATATGAATTTTCAAGGATGTGATGGATTAAATGGCAGGTTCATTTCAACATGTACTGAATAATTATCATGTGAATATAAATGAGAAACAAAGTCATATCAATGTAAATTTCAGAATGGAGAACTTGGTGCAATCACCTTACGAACCTTTTATGGGAGAAACATTATGCAAAGTAGAGGAACAGAAGAAAAAAAAATACTAAGAGGAAGAGGGAAATTGATGCATTTAAAATATAATCATGGAATATATAAAGCTGTATAGAAGAGTATCTTAAAATCATAGATTATTTACAAGACTAGGAAAAATAAATATGATCATTAAGAAGAGAAACATAATTGAAAACAAGCAACTTTTGCAAGATGACGAAATGTGGAAGTTGAGGTAGACGGATCAACGGAATAGAGACATCAGTGAAGAGAAGAGAAAAGGGAGTAGATGAAGTAGAATAAGAAGAAAAAGGAAGGGGAAGAAGAGAAGAAGAGTGCCACAATAGAGGAAAAGAAGAAAAGGGATTGAGCTAAGGGTCGTTAAGCCATTAAAGCTTGCGTGTGTGCTTGCCAACTGGAATGAAAACAAATTGCTGAACAGTATTGCTCACGAACAGCCACATTCGCTACTTGTTAGATCACATCAAACGAAGACAACGATTCGGTACTAACCTCCTCCTCCTCATTCTACTCCTCCTCCTCATACCACTCCTGCTCCTCCACCTCCTCCACCATTACCTCCATCTACTTCTTCATACTTCCTCCTGCTAAACCACCACCTTCTCATGCTCCTCCTCCTACTCCTCCTCATCATCATCCGTAACCTCTCCCTCTTGCAATAATATTGCACGTTGTCGTCTTGACTTTGGCGGACGAACGGAAATTAGCAAGCCATGCCACTCGCTCACACACCACTCTGTATGAAATACATCACAATTAGTGCGAGATTTTAGTGCAAGTTCATTATGTTCTTGAAACGTACGCTGAGTTTCTCATTTCTCTCTTTATTTGATGGTGCATTTATCATTTTTGGGATCTACCCAATTCCTGAATCTGTGAAATTTTATTATGAGTAATGTGGATGTGTATTATGAGTAACTTTGAAGACTATGGATACTGAGAGATTATAGATGATAGTAGAGTTAATACCAATACTAATATTCACAATATTTTCTTAATCGAAATTAACTAATTTTCGAATTTGCTTCCAAGTTACCATACTTTTCACAGATTTCCTTATTCCTCTTCAAATCTTCAATGCTTCTATCTATAAGAGTTCAGATAGTGAAGTGGAAGCTAACTACTATATGTTTGGACGCAGACAGTCTTTTTGAAATTTCTTGGGAGGGGTTATATTAGATTAGATTAGATTGGATTTCTTTATTCATGTATGTTACAATATTCACTGGCTCATACAAGAATTTACATTAAATGTCGATAATGCTAGTTATTCAACTAATTTCACAAAGTATAAATAATTAATCAATGAGAATAAATATAGAAATGCAATTAGAATAATGATAATATAATAATGTGATGTAACTTCATAAATCGGCGGTGTTTCAACAAATAATTATCCTTCTTTTAGAAGGATATAAAATATCCTTCCCATTAACACATGACCGGGTTGTGATGAATTAGAGCTGTTAGGAATTATAACTCGAAGTAATGTTCAAAAAAGAAACTCTACTTAATAAGTTGGAAACTAGTTGATTCGAATCTTATATTTATGGGATAAATGAATGATAGCATAAGCTATTGTTAATAGCTTAAGCTAATAGCGTAAGCTATTGTTTCTCTATGATGATAGTGAATACAATATTGCATTAATGATAAAATTAGATAAATGAAACAAATGTTATAGGGTGGAATTTAATTAAAATTTCAGAAATTAATTGGGTAATATTAACAATATACAATACTAAAGAACATCAGAAAATCTTGAGATGGGGAGATGAATACCGTATGTATTTTGTAGAATGGAGATGGGATGTGGAAAGTGGATGAATGAATGGGATGAGGAATGGAAAGGAAGAGAGATTAGAATATTAGATATTAGTCATGCGGTGCTCTAGGGTTGGACAGACTCAGTCATTTTCTTTATAAGATACTTTCTCAAAGACAGGATAAAACCCGCTCGGCTCTCAATGCATCTAATAGAGTTAGTTGGGAAGTTTATTCCATTCACGACAAGCACTGACAAGAAACGATTTGGAATAGATAGTAGTTCGATGATTAGGTATCCTGAAAGTATTTGCACCAGTTCTAGTATGGGAAGTGTCTATCCTCCTACCATCGGAAACAAATTTAAAATCATTTTTGAAACAGTTAGGATTGCCAAATCTTGAAGTATCTCTAACGAGATTGATTATACTGAAACGTCTCTGATCGGGAATCTTCAGGGTGGAATTAGCAATGTGTGCTGGGGTGATATGTTCACTGCGTTCAAGAGAGTAAACAAAACGTAGACAATAATTATTTTGACAGCGCTGCATTTTATCATTGAGTGTGACTTGCATGTCATTGAGGACAAGTTACAGTACGTGAAATGTGGAAAAATCAGAGATTGGACCAGTAATAGTCGTATACTTCTAGGAAGGACATCTTGTAATTTTTTCAGTGAATGCATTGCCGAGAAAAACTTTCTACAGGTTTTATTGACTTGTTCTGACCATTCGAGGTTTTTATCCATAATGATGCCTAGGTTTTTCACTGAGCTGCAGTAGGGAATCACATTACCATCAACAGTTATTTTATGTATCGAGTTTAAGTCGATATTGTTTACTAAACGTGAGTAACCAATAATTATGGGTTGTGTTTTGGTTGGTATGAGTCTGAGGCCGTTTCGCTTTGTCCATTCCACTATCGAACTTATGTCATGATTCATTTTTTGCATTCATTGGTTTCATTAACTTTCGTTATAGGACAACTTGCATACATTTGAAGGTCATCTGCATATGTATGGCAACTAGAAAATTTTATAGAAGAGGGAAGATCATTAGCATACAGAGTAAAAAGAAGAGGGCCCAGAATCGAACCTTGAGGAACACCATGTGAATCATTCGACCTGTTCTTGCCAAGAGAGACACATTGTTTCCTATCTGAAAGATATGAATTGAACCAAACTATGAATTGATGACTGAAACCAAAAATAGCTAATGTTTTTAGAAGAGCTTTGTGATTAACAGTATCAAATGATTTAGAAAATTCAAAAAGAGTCAAGATTGTACATTTCCTTTGATCCATTGCCAACCTAATATCATCAGTGACACGTAGAAGAACAGTTTCTGTTGAATGAGATTTACGAAAACCGGACTGAAAGTTATGAAGCTTCTTCTTCCTTCCAAGAAACTCAGTAACTTGTGCATGTACAAGTCTTTCTAGTGCTTTTGATAGTGCAGATGAAATACTGATAGGTCTAAGGTCTTCAACTCTATTGGGAGATGGAACCTTATTTAAAGGACGAACTGGAGCAGCCTTTCAACTTCCAGGAAAAGATCCGTTCTCAAGAGACCTATTATTTATTATTAAAATTAATGATGAGAATTCGTAAACGATGATTATTTAATTATGATCTAGATGAACACTATTCTTGTTTTGGATTTCTAGATTGGGATTTTATCATAAATGTAGGGTAGCCATTGAAATGATTCTTATCCAAATCTAACCACAGTCATTGTTACCAACTTAATTTTTGTTATCGTGCACTAATCCTCCATAAAACCCACCAACTATTTTGTGTTACCATGTTGCAAATCTGGAGTGCAGAAAAATTTTTCCCGCACTAGAGCGGAAAAGTGATTCTTTGCGTTCTGTAATCAGTGCAGGAATGGCCACTTTTCAAGGTAACTGTAGTAAAAATAATTTCAATTATTTCTGAGAAACTCTCTCGCTTCCACCACCCACTTATCTCTTGAAACAAAAAAGTTTCCAGCATGTCGAAAATTCCATGTTATCTGCTCGAAATGTCTCGACATTGACGAACATAATCATTATTCAAAAAAAAAAAAACTATAGGTTGGATAAAATTTATCCAGACACCAATAGAAAGGAGACATTCTCCCCGTTAATTTGATATAAATTGATTACGCATTATGACGCCCCATGATTCTGAGAGAAGTGATATTCAAAAGAAAAACACATTTTCGCGATGTTTCCAATTTTATCATAAAAGTTAATTTCCTTCTAATCCTTCAAACTTGGATCTTTTCTAGCACTACTAGGATATCTGGGTTTATTTTCTACATATAATTCTGACGTTGAATTTGAAATTTGAGAAAGTTGCAATTTTACACGAATTGGCAACCATGTAATTTCTTCGGATGGAAGGCCAAGTCTCAACTTATTTTACACAAACTATAAAACGATGGTTTGAATGTTATTCACCGAGTTATTTTATCGTCATAATCCTATTTATAGTCTATCATCTGCCAATCTGTAAAAATACCAAGAGTATTAAAACACATCAAAGATTGCAATCGACACTCATTAACGACTCTGGAGAAAGACTCAGAACACTAAGAAAACCTCATCCAGACAATGTTATAATCAAATGAATGATTCAACAATAGGAGTGCGCACTCAGTTTCACCTGGGAGCTCAGTAACGTAGAAAGATAGATATTTAATCAAGCATCGAATGGTGTTAAGCAGCGATTAGCATTATTGAAGCCCCATTACTAACTGGCCTCAACAAACACAGAGTGGACCACTCTCCTTGGAGGATAACTTTTTACCTGTAGGCTCCAACCTGGATTATGCAAGTTGTGGTGTTGGGAAGGGGAAGGGGATGTGGGGGTGGAATGGAGCAAAGCCAATCCATTAAATTAGTCTTGATCACATAGAGTACCCGAAGCATCATCAGCAGCAGTCAACGGAATTAATTGAATTGGAATCAGCAAGTTGAATAATGAACCCCGTTCGAAACTCAACCGGCCATTCGCAAATTTCTTGATGATTTAGTTTGCTCAGTAGCCTGTCTCTCCCATATCGTCCTTTCTCTCTCATGTACATTCTCTCTTACCGTATGCTTTGTCTCGTTTCCACTCCGCAGTTATAGAATAATAATATTGTTCTCCTTTAAAGGAGAATAGGAATTTATATGATTGGTCTGATTTCTCAGATTGGTGAATCACAAATAAGTTATGATAGTTTGTAGCATTATATGGTTAGTTATGATTGATGATCGTCATGAGAGTTCTTGAAGAAGTTAAATTGTAGTATGAATTGATTGAAGGCTTATTTGACAAGTCTTATCCAAGTATGTGAGTGATCAACATAATAGTCACTCAATAGAAGTAGCATGATCAATAGATAACAATATAATCATCAGTATATTGATCATTGGAAGGTACCTATCTACAGATATTCCAGTTAGAGACAGGACACAGCACACTATCACCTGGATTTACATGTAAATTTGAGTGGTAGTGGACAGCAAAAATGGTATGAGTGGAAATCGAAGTCAGCAAATGTTCGAGAATGATAATGTATACAGAACTAGAAGAGTAGTTGAAAATTTAGCTAGACACCCCAGAGTGTATAACACTTTTTTTCAGAAATCCTTTGTCTTTTTGGGGCCAAAATTTTCAACTATCTACCTGATTATATAAGAAATATTGAGAACAAACTACTTTTGAAAAAACAAATATCAAAATGGCTTACTGGATGTCTGCCTGAAACTATTGAGAGTTATTTTTCTGTAATTATCTGATTCCCATTCTATTATAATACTCATTTTACCTTTTTTGCACATACCAACTTGAAAGAGAAAGATGTGTGAGTGTGTGTGTGAATGTAGCATTAAAAACTTTTTTCACTGACCTCCTACTTGCATACAAATTGTAAATAATTTAGCAAGTAGTATTTTTATTTTGACAGGAACTAACTGTATAGAAGTTTATATCTTATTTCACTGAGTTGTGTTTTTTTTTTGTCAAAATAAAAAACGATTTGATTTGATTTGATTCGATTTGATTTGAAATTCAACAAATATTTTCAGGAACTGTTATTTTGGGAATTGAGAGACTCTAGAATAAGAGATGATGATTTCAACCTTTGAACACTCAATAATTTATCAATTGTTCAATGTGCTGTTGTTTTGTTCAACTGCCTCTGGAATCCAAGGAATCCACGATAGACTCAACTCTTTAGTGGTAGCAAAAGAAACTCATACAAGATTGTTCATTCTATGGTAGTAGCTTCTAATAATCTAAATAACCAGTTTCTTAATAATTATCCTCTGTGACTCATCACTTAGAGCACTGAAGAATAAAAAAATATTAAAGAGAAAAATCGATGGGGTGGGCAGTTTTTCTAGTTGGTTTTCAAGTGCTTACGTGGGCGGAAAGGCATCAAGGGTTAAGGGGGGTTGATGAGTGGGTAGGAGGGGAGGGGAGGTTTTGGAGTTAGTGAACGACTCCATCAGTTTTGAACGTTCAGAGGAGTCGGAAGAAGATAATGGCGATCCATTATGCAAGAGGTGAAAAAGTATTCGCGAGAGCAGTGCGCTCGTATGGAAAATATTCGAGGGCAGAAAAAAAATCCACAAGAGAGTCAAGGCGGGAGAGCTGCGCTACCTATTATTACCGGAACTGGAGTTTTTCAAATCGGGAGGAATCAACAAGAACGAGGGTGAGTGAAAAAGTGGAGAGGTGGCAAAGGATGATGAGGAGGAGGGTGACTATGAGGGGGATGAGGAGAGGAATTGGGAGTCGAAAAAAGCGGGTCCTCAGAGATTGAACGAAAGCGCGTTCAAAAATCAGTCGGCGCGGATGAAATTAATGGATTAAGAGTGGGTCGAATGCTGACGCAGTTCTCTATCACAGCGGTACGAAGGTCTCTGATGTGGCAGCAACTATTAGTTTGAGTATGCGGTTCTGTGCATATTTAAGAACGCGTAGTTGTGGATGCAGATGAAGTTTGAAGAAAGTTTTGAATCAAACTGAAATAATTTGGATTTTAACACGATCTACCCATAAGGTGCGTACAGATTTATGCACCGCGAACATGAGCAATTCAATTTTAATCAGCTGATGCCAAGCTTTTTATATCTATATCTTATACCGTTTCTGTAAAAATACAGATATAGTCAGCTGATTAAAAGTGAATTGCTCATGTTCGCTGCGCGTATATCTGTATGCACCTTTAGAGATGATTGGGGAAAAGCTCCGAATTGAACTGAAATATTTTAACATTATCAAAAGATCTACACATATGGATGGCTATCATGTAAAAAGGGGCACCTTTGATAACAGTTGATATACTGTCAATTTCAAGAGTATGGAGAAATATTGTGTGCCTTCAAATTGCATTTTTACCAGTTTATATCCAACATTGGTAGATTGAGTCATAAGTCACTTGTAAGTCAAGACAAACTCTAGTGTACTGAGGCGTGAAGTAAATCTTGAAACGGAGTCGTGTTTCTCATTTTCGGAGTCTGTTCCTTTTCCTAATTTCTGATATAAATAATATTTTCTCATCCATGAAAAATATAATATTACCAATATTGTAATTGGATTTGGATTTTGATTCTAACAACATAGAAAAATTATCATTATTATTGGTATTATTACATATAAGATTAGATCAAGCATAATATGATTATTGCAAATTGATATTCATTGATAATCCATTGTTAAGATTATCACTATTTCCTCATTGGATATTCAATAGTCTGCACTCTGCAGTATAGTCTTAATAGCCCATGGTAGCCTTTACTGATAGCCTTTACTATAGCCTTTACTATCATGGCCATTACTGATATCTAACTGATGTGTATCAGAGACATATCTTGTGATATGTATATTTCACATATCATTGATACATAACTGATACATATCTGAAACTTTCTGTGCTGTGTGGGATATAATACGTGTTGCCAGTTCCAAAATCACCAATTTCCAGTTGAAACAGCTCAACTTACCAGTATTGTTTCTAAGTAGTGTGATGTCTGATACAATGGAGCTTTAAACAAAGTCACTCAAATCTACATCAGCTTTGAGGCAAGTCATTGCTGACTGCATCGGATTATGTATTAGTGGTTTGGCCTGCAATGCACCGAGTAGCATTGCATCAACAGACGGTCAGAACAGAAGGCCCGTTTCACGCTAGACCTGGCACACGCCTGATTTGACCCACTGAAAGGCCCCTCTACACTCTGCACTCTCCAGCACCCTCTTTGTTTGTTTTCGTTCCGCAGTAAACAACTGGATTGATTCGGAAGTGGATGAGATGGAGTGGGTTGAGACTGAGAAAATTTCATAAAAAATAGAGCGATTGAGAGGGTGGTGGGGGAGAAGGACGCGGTGGTGAAGAAGAAAATGTATAGATAGTAAAAGGAGGTGAAGAAAATGTGGAATAGTGTATAGATAGAAGAAGGAAGTGTGGAAAATGTGAGATAATGTATATCTAAGCGGAGGAAGAGTGAGAATTGTGAGATAAGAGAAATGTGTATGGATAAGAGAAGGACACTGAGATAATGTGAGATAATTTTATGTGTGGAAGAGGGAGATGAGAAAATGTGTGCTGATGTGGAGAAAATGAGAGGACAGGTGAAAATATGAGAAATGAGAGATAGTAACAGAGAAAGTAGATTTGAGAATGAGTAAGGTTCAAATAGGAAGTGAGAACGAAGAAGGAAGGAGAAAGATTTGAGAGAAGTAAGAGGGAGAGGAAATGAGGAAAAAGGAGGAAGAAAGAAGAAGAGATTGGAAGAATTATAAATAGTTGAAGAAACGAAGAGTAAATAACGAGAGAAGGAAGAAAAATGCAAATATATGTTGAAATATATATTAGACATATTTGACGGATTAGTGCCGAAAATGTAATTCGAATGACTAAAGAAAATATGAGATTAGGAGATGAAACCATAAGCAATGAACAAAAAAAGGGAAGAGGAAAAGACCAATGATCAATGACAGAGTAGTATTGAGCTAAGAAGAGAGGAAAGATAGAAGTTTTCATTGAGTGGAGTGTGGGTGAATGAATGACACTCAACATAATTGCATCGATCTCATTTTTTGTGGACTAGAGAAGAGCACTTGCTCTTCAAGCGTTCTCAACTATTAATAATAGGGTCATATGAATCATTCAAACAAATGAATCAGCTTACCGCACCAATGAATTCTGGGGTAAATATTTGGCATCATTTTATTGATTTTTTGAAGCGCTTTATCAACCAAAAGAAGATCGATTACTTTTGATAAAAACCACAAAGTCGTCTCCTAAAGGATTAGATTCTTGAAAACACACAATTCTCTTTCGAAAGAATAAAAAAATAAAGATTGAATGAATGATTATAATTTATAGTTTGATGAAAAATATTATTCTGTTTCTTTTGCGCTTCTAGTAATCATTGACCATTTTGGAAGATTTCTTCTCTTTTTAAACATTTCTATTATTGATGCAAATTTTGTAATAAAGTACATTATTACAAAAACATTGTTTACACTATTAATACAATCATATTTGAATATTGATTGATTCTATACAGTAGCAATACAAGACTATTATAGCAGTTATTGTTTATTTGCATTATGGAATTGGTCTAGTAGCTTTTCAATCGCATATTAGGATCACAACTAGCACCAGCGAGCATATTTGATTTTGCTTGTGATTTCATAGAATTTTGTTTTAAAATATTTATTTCAACAATTATCATTATGCTGATCACAACAATGAAAATTGAATTTGATTTCTGACTAACTAGAGTTTAAATGAACAGTCAAAAATATTTTCAGATTCTTCAATGATTCAGCCATCCTCCAATAGGAGGTTCACACCTTCATGTAATCACAAGTTTGAAAAAGTACAAGGAATTTCCTGTAATTTATTGAATCGTGAAAGATTGTTTATAAACATCACTGTAACATACAACAGATATTTTTACAATACTTTCTCAATCTGATTCTGAATAAAAAGTGCAGAGGTTATGTATTGTAATCTGCAAACTTGAGACATGTTCTTCTTTACATTCAGCCAGAGAAAGAAAGAGAAAACAGTTACGTCAATCATTTGCTCCAGAACCAACCCAATACTTGACAACTCATCCTCTTAGGAATGCTCAACACATCTCTTGTTGAAAGAGGTAAGGTGTGAATGATTTGCATGGATCAATGTGCTCTACACCGAGCTACTGGCTCGGATAAAAAGTCGCGGAGCGGTAATTTATGTGTGCTGAGGAGCGCTAGCTCTGGAAGGGCCCAATAATGAGTGGAGAGGGTCTAATGGGCCCTACAGGGTGTAGGGTGAAGGGCGCTCGGTTGGCCATAGCAGATTGAACCATCTTTGTTTTATTATTGCGGCGGGAAGGGCTGGTGGCCAAGCCATTTATCAAGGGCGAAGGGTCACAAGATGCGCACATGTTGAAACAGCAAAAAACCCTTGGCGTAGGGCCGCCGCTTTTGTCTGCGCATCTGTGGGACGGAAGGGCTCAGCCCTTGACCTGTCATGTAATTCAGGGCCGGGGAAGGCGAGAGAGTGAATGGGAGGAAGGAACGATGACACTTGACACCAACGCGGCTGCAACCTAGGAAGAAGCTCCCTTCCCAATTATCTGTCCCGATAAAATCGGAAAATATTCGTATTTTAATTCCTGTAATAGGGGAAAAATCCACTCTTCAAAAACCCAGATATTGTCAATCATTACAGTAACTGGAGTGTTTTTTGAAAAAAGCTGAACATTTTTTCTCCTTTGAAACTGTGACTACTGGTACTAGAGTAGCGGTGTCTTCACTTTGAAGTATTTCAAAGAAATATTTTTTCAGATTTGTGTGTTTGAAAGATCAAACTTGATTTTGGAGATTTTCACTTCTCTTGAAGAGAGAGAGTGGTAATCACGAACAACTGTATCATCACTATGAATCATTAGAAAGAAAGAGTTATTCAGTTGATAAATGACTTCCATTTCTGTGGTAGTAGAAGCAATCATTTTTGAGACAGCTATCTCATCACTATGAAGGGAAGAGTTATTCTGGAGGGTTTCAATGCGGCCTGTTTGAATTGTATTATTGATATTGATATGTTAACATACTCTAATCCCAAGTATCCTTGAATTCATGCTTTGTTCAATATGTTCTAGTACTAGTTTATAATCTAGTGCCGGTAGCTAACTAGCTAGAATAACAAGAGAAAATTCAGAGAATAATCTCCACCAGAGCAGGAAGTTTCTGAGTTAGTGGGAATGTTGTCAATTAAAAGTGATCTTGAAATACTTTCCCAAGCATCATCTTGACTCCTATGGTAAGATTGAGAGGGTCTTCTGTGCTCCTCTTGATTGATCAAAGAGTGTCTTATCTCTTTGTAATGCAATTCTCTTGAAAAATACAGTTCTTTCTCGAGTTTTCAATTATGTGACTTCTATTCATAAGAGATTTCAATGACTACATTTGCTTCAGAACACATTTGTGGGGAGATTTGAATGGACCAATTAGTACTACATCATCACTATTATTCATCTAGCACTCTACTATGAAAGTAATCCTAATATCAAACATTTCAAATTTATTTTTGATTTCTTGAAGCAGTTTGACACTAGTTTGGCCTATGGAATCCAATTTTTTCAATTATGATATGGCATCATGCAAGTAGTAGTTGATGATTCAACTAGATACAGAATGCATGCAAATAGTGGAGCATCACAGGCACGTGGTGTCTGCTCTTCTGTCCATGTGGTCTTCCATTGTGGTTAATGAAATATTTGAACCGTAACACTACCCGTATAGATTTACTACTCTATAGATTTCAGTTCGGACCAAACAGGTTATGAATGACCCTGACAATGGAAGACTGGCAAAAATACACACAATGAAGGGTGCATCATAATAGATGTAACGGGTCATTGAACCACATTCTTGATTATGGTTTTATGGTTGCCATGCTGGGCTTCACAATGAACATCTGCAACATTGTGGGTGATGTGTGGACCAAGAATTTTGATGTAATATCAAATCACTATAGGAACTTTATTTTGGAATTTTAAAGATTTGTAATCATATTATGATGAATTCATGTGCTAAGACATCAAACTATATTTTATTGTTCTATAACATACAACATAATATAGACTATAGGTAATCTAAGATCATTCATTTGAGCATATCTTTTAAGGTGATGGAAATTAATAAATGGCATACTGACGCATACGTTTTAAAGGATCTGGGTAATTCTGCTATGTCTGAAGGCAATACAAATTCGACAAAGTATCATTGATAATGTATTGTTTTTAATGAACGTTGATATATGGCGAATGATTGATTTAGAATCAATCAAAGTCAATCAGCTTGCATTTTGCTCGATTGAAATTTAATCGGAACTATCTTTTGAAGCTTTATAAATAAGAGAGATGTTTCCTAGGATGCGTACAGACGTATGCGCCACGAATACGTGAATTTAAATTTTCATCATCTGATACTAAGCTTATTGTATCTGTACGGTATTTGTGCAAAAACAGTGAAATCCAGTGATATATACAGCTGATGAGAAGCGAAATGCGCATGTTCGTTGCGCATCAAGTCTGTACGCATCTTGAGAAACATCTCTCTTGTTTTTAAGCTCCTCTAGAAACTATAAAGTCATTTTTTGGTGTCATTGGAACTATTTGATTCAGTTATTTTCTATTTTGTGAAATAGTGTCATAGTGAGATAGCCGTTGTTAGCATTATGCTAGGTTGCATCGCAGAGAAAGCACACATACTTGCGTATGATTATTCTATGGTTTCATAAGAAAGACATAGAATAAGACTTATTCTATGGCTCCATTGCTGTGTTCCATCCTCTTCTTTAATACTGTGTTATATTTTGGGGCAATTATGAGAGCAGCGATGGGTAAGCCCAGACTCTACCCAAGCTCAGAGTTATTTAGAGAATTTGATGTTCTGACTCTAAGACAGCTATATATTAAAAGTCTAATTCAGTATGCAGATAAAAATAAAATTCAACATGATATCCGTGAAACCCCGTACAACCTAAGAAATTTGACAGTGGTCCAAAACAGAGTTGACCTAAATGTTTGTCGATATCAATTCAGTTACAGAGTTAATAGATTAATAAATGTTGTGCCTAGTAGAATTATTAAAATAAGCTGTAAGAAACATAACTCTAAGGAAGTGGATATTTGGATAAAACAAATGATCTTATTGTATGGTGATCTGAGTTTGTCAGGTACCTATTTCTTGTCTACCGATTTTTTAAGAGTTGTGGAGGATTTCCGTTGTGTTTCTGTATTGAACTTACTTAATTTTCAAAACTCAATATTTCATTTTGTAGTTTGTGTATTTCTGTCTGTCTGAAGTGTTCTCATAACTATGTCTTATTCTATTTGTAGGAATACTTAATAATGTAGAAAAATATAAGTAATATATATATATATATATATATATATATATATATATATATATATATATATATAATATAAGTGAATATATAAATGTTGAAATATATTTCACAAAAGAAAAATAATCGAAATAGTTTATGCATTGTTTTTGCTTAGAATAGTTCGCCTTCTTGCTGCTTTGTTGTGATCAGAATTTATATAGACTCCTTCCTGCGCTCAGGTTTTTACCTTTGCAGGGAGATATTTCTTCATAGACTAATGTAATATTTCTGTTTCTGTGAATGTATTTTTTGAGGAAATAAATTTGATTTTGATTTTTTGATTTTTGAATTCAACTCATGCAATACATATATTTAGGATTCAAAAGTGGGCAGTTAGAGTGATCGTGGGTGAATCTATTAGAGCAAGTTGTAGAGGTTATTTCAGAGAGTTAGAGATTCTCCCACTACCAGGTGTATATATTTTGGAGGCTCTTTGTTCTATTGATCAGAATAAAGATAGGTTCAATACAGGATAGTTGTTCCACTCATACAATACCAGATATAGACAAAACCTCATCGAACTGGTTTGTATGAGAGGGGGGTGAAGAGTGCAGGAATTCGGCTTTATAATTCATTGCCAACACGCGTTAAGGCTCTTACAGGTGAAAAGTTCAGAATTAAGGTGAGGGAGGAGTTGTTGCAGGTTTGTCCTTATTCCAGTGAGGAATTCTTTTTGCATTATGGAATGCAAAGGTTGACGATGCAAGATTATAATTGACAAATCCTTATACCCCTTTCATAGGTGGTCAGTGGGATGAAAAAGAATGAAAAAAAATGAAAAAAAATGAAAAAATAAGAATCAAGTAATGTGACATTTTGCTCATCCCGGAATAATATAAATCCCACGATCTGAAACGTGAAACCCAAGATTAATCGGATATACTGTATGTTAATTCATTTCACATGAAAGTACACCAACCCAGGAAACTGAATTTGACATGATCTAAAATTAAATTACACTAACAAGTCCACCAATACCAGTGATGTCACTGACAGACCAGCATGCTCACAAGACTACAAATTTTCACACGCCCTCAACCCATCAACCAAATCAATATTCCCACTGCAAAGTGAATGAAATGAGGAAATGTTGCCCACTTTTCCGCATGCACCAAAATAAAGTGAAACATGCTCTGCCATCAATGGACCCGATCAGTCCCACTTTGGGCCATATGTCTCTCTGGACTACCACATGCAATCCTATGTTTCTATATACGTCACTCCTGAAGGGGATTATACCTATATGTAACAATGATATATATATACATTATATAATGTATGTTTTATAGTAGTATATATATATGGAGGTGACACCTCGCAAACTGAACAATCGCAATGCAGTTTTTTAATGAGGTGGATGTCTATTGCCATATATATTATATAGCCACTGTGACTGTCACCCCTTCGAATTGCAACCCTCACAGCTTCCCCTAGATTCTTGTTCCGCATCACAATTCCTCAGTCCTTATTCGGGCCATAAAATTCAGTTCTGTTCTTTGGAAGACGGATTGTTGTTTTTTTAGGGAATTGATGGAATCAGCCGTGATAAGAAGAACGATACTTGTTCATTTCAGATAATGAGTTGGCTGCGTCATGACCCCGAAGAAAAAATAACACAATAAGCTATGCATAAGCTTGATATGATATTTTTTCTTTCTGAACAGAACTTCATTTGAATGATTGTGTTCGATTAGGGTACTTTTGTATCATGTAATCTTCATTTATATAGGAATGAATCATCTTAATTATCGAAAGAGGAGTAACATAAAATAGTTAATTAGCCAAATTTTGTTGATTCGAGTGGTGCTTGTTCCTTCGTCTTTAGAATATTCATCCAACTGATTAAACTGAAAAATTTCAGTCTTTACAAAATTTATCCAACTGATTAAACTGAAAAATTTCAAATCGAATTGCAGAGGGTATTCTGTATTCGAAGACTGAAATTTTGCTTGCTGATCTCCTAGAGTCGTAGCTTCCCTTTCAAATACTTCTTGGATGCATGTGAAAAGCTCACAGCTAGCAGCTCAAAATCAAAAAGAATTGAATTTTTAATCCTTTCAACTCCCCCAGAATGACAAGATTGGGAAGAAATCATAAATAAATTGAAATGGCTCATTCATATCTAAGGATATCCTTATTCAAAACAAATAATTATTGTATCTTGTGCGAGTATGATAAAATTTATTCTATTCTATTCCACTATGAAGGAATTCAGGATGAAAATATCAATACCTATGTTACTCGTTTGTCTGGTGTCGGTAGGTGATAAGCAAGTTTGAATATCAAGATCCAATATATTTTGCAAAGCCAACTAAGTCATTAGAATGCTTCAAAAGTGTTAGCAACCTCACGAAAGTTGCAAAAAATTGAACAATGGACACTGCTGGTCGAAAAATAGACAAATCCTACAAGTAAGCCGTCCTACTATGACTAAAAAGTGAGCCCATAAATCCAACCAAATCCAGAGGCTTTGTAGCCGTCACTTTTCTATCACCCTCACATTTTTTACAATCATCCCAATCATACTCGAATTATAGGTATCATAAATTCCAGGCGCTATCATTTTCCAAGCGGCCAACACCCATTCAGGAGCTAGCTAGGCAAAGCGCACATCTGTTCTGCTTTGCACCGACCACTCCAACTATCTACTGCTCTGTACAGCATGCACCACTCCACTATCTTCTGCTCTATGTGGTGTAACAATGCAAGGACGACCATCCTGCACTCGTTAGATCACGAAAACCCCCACGTTATTCAATATTTTGCAAGGGATGAGCACTACTATAGCGAGATTCACATTAAACTGTCAGAAACCCTTCATGGATAACATCAATGCTTCCCATTTAACCAATGCTGGACGTTTAAAGTGGATGGAATCTGTAAATCGTTAAGAGGGTGGCTGGTGTATCGCTTTATCATTGTAATGAGTCCTGTCGGGGTACAATAAGGGATGATTATAAAGTTTCGACTCACTGTACTAACGTCGCATCTGCTGCTCAAAAACTAGTGATAGCAGGTTGAAAGGAAGCTAAAATAATACATTGTATACTTATATGGCCTTTTGTATCGTATAGTTACTGTACAGGAGAATGTATACTTATATTTTGTGCAGTATTGTATACAATGTATCACCCCAAAAACGCGCGCACAAACCCTTATCGCACCCCCAAAAACCACCCTCAACCAACCTGCTGCTCTAAACGACGGAAACTGTCGAATGATACGTGCGATAAGTGTGAAGGACACTCAATGCTGGCGATTGTATCGTAATAATTGAGAACCCTTGAACGCAGATTAAATCGTGTGTTGAATGTGAACGGTCGAGAGGCAGTGCTAGAAATGTGAAGTGCGTCACTGACATACACATAACCTTTTGGCTTAAATTAACATTAAAATTTGATAGAGGAATAGTACAAGCTAAGCTTAGTTTTCCTCTTCCATATTACAATATATGTAATAAATTATAGGTCATTGTAATAGGTGTATGGATAAATGAATGATTGATTGATATTGTGATGTGGAGAATATCTTTACCTCGTTATGAAAGAATCTTATCACCAGATCACCTCCAATACTGTTTGTTGAATCAGTGTGAACCGTACAATGGAAATGTTGGATTGGTTATTAAATTAGATAGTTTGAAGCATAGTAATGTTTGCTCCCACATCAACCAATCCTCATTATAATATACTCTGAAACAATTTGATTATTGTGTCCAATTATGGAATATATTATGATATCATTGAAACCAACGCTATTTGTTGATTAACCATTTACAATTTTACATGGAATGAGGTTCTTATGTGGATAAAAACGTGTTGAGATGGTTCAAGAACAAGTAGTAAATAATTATAACAACATTCCAACTGTCATTTTTCATGTTTTTTCTCCCATCTAAATACTCGTAGAAAGAAGTTTCTACCCGTAAATAGACAGGTTTCTCATTAAGTTCTAAAAAATTATCAATAATAGTTAACAATTTATACTTATGCAGTCAGAAGTAAATTCAGAAAATTTTAAGGCCCTGGAAAACAAGCATACCTGGAATGCAAGGATGATATTGAACACAATAAACTTGGAAACAAACAATGGAATTCATAATGATGTAACGGAATTCTCTGCCAAACAACAAAATAAAACGGCAATGAACCTCTACAATGATCAAATTCACAAAAATCAATTACGAACATAATTATTATCATTTCCCCCCCAAAACAAAACAAATCTCATTTATTGTTCCCCAACATATTATTGTTCTTTGTTGAATCAAAATCCTTTGTTCTGGCATAAATTAAAGGACGAAAATCAGAATTTTGATTCTATGTTTTGTTTTCAAAATTTTCGGGCTGACATTGTATTTTCTGAAGCAGCCCAAATTAAATTCAATAACAATTGAGTGATATTCAGTAGACACAATAACGGGAAAAACAGTAATGAATCAGGAAAGGTTGATAGAGTGGCGGGTGGTGGGTGAGTGATCAATATCTGAGCGTTTTTGAGAAATAATATCGAATCATCAAAAATTGATTGTTTCTACTCTGGGGAGTATTAATGGCCGTTGTAGGTTCTCATTTTCGGTGTTAGAGGAGTTCGTTATAGGCTAACAATAGGGTGGAAGTTGTGGGGGAGGGAAACGGTGATTTTCCAAATAATGTGGGACAGGGGACCAGTGAACGGTGTCCCAGTAGATAAAATCCGCCAGGTTTTGTTCGAAATTTCTATCGAATCAGTTCAAAAACAGGGCTGAAATCGACTAAAAATTAGACGACAAATAATACCCGATACGCTGTGGGACAATTCTGAATTATTGACGGTGCCCCGGCTGGAAAACACAACTAAAACCCAAACTGTATTGTTGCGTTTTTTTCGGGAGAGCTGTATTTGCTTTTTATCGACAAACAATTGGTCTGCTGTTAACTTTCAATAATTCCCTATCGATACGGTGAACAATCGGCTGTGATTCTTGTGGTTCAAGTGAATCAGTGAATTCTGAAAGTGAATCAGTGCCGATGGTTAAGTGACAAACTCACCTGTGTTTAACCTTGAACAATGAACGTTGGAGCCTGTTATTTTAGTTTGCTGGTAGAACGTTGACGGTGAAAGTCTCAGAGGAATCAGAGAACGATTTCACTGGAGATTTATGGTGCAAAAATGAATGTAAGGGCGGTTTCAGAAAGCACTTGCTCAATTTCAGTTGAGGTGAGTATATTGCTTGAAAACGTTTATTTATAGGTTAATTGAGGTATTTTCGATTTTAATACCTACATATATTGAAGAACAGAAATTTCTCTTCTCCAGACGTAAACAGTTGATCCGTTTCAAAAATTATAATTCAAAATACTGCACAAACTACATGAAATCTCACAATCTAGAGATGTACAGATTCATAGGATTTGTAATAAATTCTTTCCAATTCCAAAAAATGTTTCATTTTCAACATCTCAAAGAGTTTGGAAATATACAGTGTATATCAAGGCATTTGAGACTCATGAGCTATATATTTGTTGTGCATCTGCCATACGCTAAATAAAAAATCACTCACACAACTTTCCTTACCGTTATGAAAATAGATCACCTGACGCTAGTGTTTCCGCGCATCTCAAGTCAACTATTCGAAGATTTGAGCCAGCTGGTGACAGGGCAATAACGCTGGAGACACACGAGGTCTGCTATCTCTTCATAGTGAATCATTTAATAGAATCAACAGTTGCCAACAGTTTGCAATTGGATAATCTCATTTTCTCGAATTTCGAGCTTATTTTCAATTTTAGGTGAAAATGTTACTGAACATTAATTGTAGAGATTCTTATGCCCAATCTATTCCACTCAAAATTTTTTGTTCAAATTGTATATGAAGCCTAATAATTGGGAATCTAAAATCGAACTTTGCATAGATGGGGCGGAGCTCCTGAAATTTTTACAGATATGGGACTTGTGGCAGTTGATAGAGCTTATCGATGACCATTTCAGGTATAACTTTGATCAAAATCGTTGGAGCCGTTTCCGAGAAAATCGCGAAAACCCCTGTTTTTGACAACATTTTCGCCATTTTAGCCGCCATCTTGAATTGCATTTGATCGAAATTGTTCGTGACGGATCCTTATATTGTAAGGACCTTACGTTCCAAATTTCAAGTCATTCCGTTAATTGAGAGATGAGATATCGTGTACACAGACGCACATACACTCATATACACACACACGCATACAGACCAATACCCAAAACCCACTTTTTTGGACTCAGGGGACCTTGAAACGTATAAAAATTTTAAAATTGGGGTACCTTAATTTTTTTCGGAGAGCAATACTTTCCTTACCTATGGTAATAGGGCAAGGAAAGTAATAAATAAATTTCAGAGGAATGTTTCATTTCTTTCTGAATCGATCCAATCGTTTTACTCAGCCTCCTCAAACAGATTATTACTTTGTAATCTCATGCAAGGTTGGATAAGCTTGCTAGGCTCAAGTCTGTGAGTAAATGCATCTTGCAGTCATTTATGAAAGAGGACCTTCTCACACGTTACATGTCTCAATCATGCCTACATCTCGGCAAAATAATGTCGATCACTATTTTACGGCGCCAATTGGAGAATCACCGCGGGTGATAACATTAATCAAGCCGGGCCACGGGCCACGCAACAATGTTTGGATAGTGCAATCGTATCCAGGGTGGCCCATCCAAACTAGGCTTGCTGGCCTAATGTAACATAGGCCACTGCCACTGCCACTCCTACAAATAACAGATGTGAGTCTGAATAATTGATACGTGCTGATTCATGTATGTGTGCCTGTGCCACCCTCCAAAAATGTTAATAAGCCTTTGTAAAGATGCGCATATTCCATTCATCTTTTTGGTCGCTCTCTCTCATACGTTGTTAGATTTGGAGGCTCCTGTTACAAATTACCCTCTGTGTATGAATGAGGGGGTGAGGCATACTCACTCCTACTCCAGGAGAGGGTCTATGACCCCCACCCCCTTCCCATCTGTGGAAGATTTGACGGGTCCACTTCCCGTAAAATTCTCGTTAGACTACTGGTGAGTGCTCCTCAAGCATTCTCTCTCCCTCAAACATATTATTTTACTCTCTATCCTACATTCTCTTCCACTCACTCACATGCTGTTATTTTGTTCCACCTATACACACTCTATACACACTCAAATTTTGTATCTTTCATCAAAAGTCGTCTGTATATAATTCTTTTCCTTCCTTCCTCTTTCTTGCTTGAAATTTAGTTCACTTCTGTATCTGATTCTTCCACCTTCTTCCTCTCTACCATTTCTATTTCATCCTCTTTCCTCTTTATCTCCTAGTTCTATCTTGTATTATCAACATCGTTCAATTTTTTTTCCTCCTCAGCTTCATTGTTCTCGCTTCTACTTCTTTCTACCTCTATCAGCCTCTATGATTTTTCTCTTCAATTCTTTAAATTTGTCTTGTTCTTTATTTAATTTTTCTCTATTTCTATCTTCCCTTTTCTCCAACTTTCATGCAAATCATTTATATTGATTTTTTTTCATTTTCTCTCTTTCTACCTCAAAATTTCGTTTAAGGCTGTTCGGTACATTTTTTTATTATTCAAATTGCATAATTTTTCTCAATTGTCAAGATCATTATAAGAGTGAGAAAAAGTTGCAACTGAAATTTTAAAGTGATCTAATAAGCGAAGTGCTAACTTTCCAGATTCCGTTTTCTTTCCAGATCATTAATGGTTTCGACTTAAAGCTATTAGAACTTCTCTTTAAAATTCAAAGAATGTATCTTTCCAAACTAAAACATTTTATTCCCCATATCCTTCATAAATTTAAAAGTAACATTTTTTGTAAATTCGATAACTTGTTTATTTTGGTATTAATCGCGAAAAAACGCCATAACGAACAAAGCCAATGATATACTGAATGTATTAAAAAAAAAACTCCAATGGAAAATTCGAAACCGTTGATGATCTGGAAAGAAAACGGAGTTTAGCACTTTAACAACCCATAACTCGCTCATTAGACCACTTAAAATTTCAGTTGCCACTTTTTCTCTTTCTTCTTCTAATGATCTTAACAATTATATTGAAAAAGATTATCCAATTTAAAGAAAAATAAAAAGGTGTACCAAACAGCCCTAATCTTGCTTCCGATTCTCTCACCTTCTTTCCCTCTATCATTTCTAATCTCTCATTATCTTCTTATTCTATCGACCTCTATCAACCTCCATTTTATCATTTCTCCATCTTCACCCCCTTGATCTCTCTTCTAACTACTGATTCTTCCGTCCTCTATCAACCTCTATTTTCTTCTTCCATTCCTTCATTATCCTTGGTTCATCTTCTATCTTCCACTTATTCATATTCCTTTCTATCCGAATTTCTTGTTACATCTTATATCTTCTAGTTCTGTCTTCCTTCATCAATTTTGTTTACTCTTTCCCATACACTTTATTCCTCTCTTCATCGCCATCCCATAATTCTTTTTTCCTTCATCTAATCTTCTTTCTCAATCTCTTTTCTTTTATTCTCTCTTTGTTTTACATTCTCTCTTTCCCTACTCTTTTCTTCCGAATGAACCCTTCAATTTTTCTCTATCATTCCTGCTTCGTCTTTCTACCCAAACCAATCTCACATTCCCCCTCTCAGCACCGAAATATATTTCGCTCTCCCTCACTCTCAGCGCCTCTCAAGTATTATTAATATCATCTTCATCAAATTATAATCAGTATTCGACGTGAGGCTAAGGGCTGATTAGGAGTAGGGAGAAGGGTGCTACGTTATTATTCTATCAAGGCTGCACAAAAATAGCGGATGGGTGGAGGGTTGGCATGATCTAGTATTGCTAATAGCTGGTATTTGATATGGGTACAGATGTGTTTGAAGTAGGACAAATGTGTAATGTAACTGTGGGGGAGAGAAGGTTCTACAGTTTGTTGAAGGTCTGTAGAAACTACATTGAATTGAAAGGTAAATTGTTTTCCAAGAATATTTGAACTCTTGAAATGAAATACTATAATCGCAAATAATTTTTTCTCCAAGAATATACTAATTTAATACTTTATTAAAATGAGAAAACTCTCCATCGAAGAATCTAGGTGGTGAGGGATGATTCAAGTGAGACTTCTCTCTTCATAACAATCAATCTCAATTGCTCTCTCCTGTAATAGTTTTTATGTGTCTATATAATTTGTATAAAATCTATATGAACGATCTGAGAACTGTCCGATCATTCTTTAGTGGAAGATTTTGAACAATTCTATAGTAGTTCATTAGGCGATTCTGATTGGTTCTTGTCATGATTGATAAAAAGAGTGTGCTTTGGTAAAACAGTTGTTGTAATAGTTTATCGCCAAAGCACTGTAAACACTCAGTGTTAAAATTCTATCTAGAAATATGTTGATCGTCTAATCGTGTTTACACAATTTTCCAAGTTCTACTTATTTTGAGCACTGATATTCTCGATTTTTTTTCTACAAAGCCAACCATTTGTCAAAATATAATTTATTATTTTCTCACCTGGAACTGTTATGTATGATCCATCATGAAGCCAATCATGAGACAGAGCTTCATTAACCTCAAATTTCAATTCGCAGCATGATTGTTTCTATACGACTTGGTCCAGCCCACAAATATCGACACTTTATGTCAATCACTAGCAAGCGATGAATAACAAACTTCACTGTGGATTGCACAAATTTTGAAAAATAATGCAACTATTTTTGAATGGATTAGAAATGTTATTAGTGGAAGTCGAATATTACAATCTTATTCTTGAGAAATGATATATTATTCCAAGGCCACCTGGAGTATGTATGAAATTAACCCGTTCGTAAATGAATAATATGGAGATTTGACAAGAATGAGGGTTCAAAGCTTCAGCCAACTGGATAAAAAATTGAAATGTGATGTATAGTATTGTGAATAAATCTTATTCAGAAAATTATCTTATACAGATCTTATACAGGAATCTTATGCAGATCTTATTCATCTTCATGATTTTTGTTGACTATATATGAGATGGGTAGGACAAAAAGAAAGAAGAAATAGAGTTGAACGGAAAAAGATAGATAGATAGATAGATAAATGACTTTTATTTACACTTTACAATAAAAGTGATGTGGGCGAAATTGAGGCAATAGAAGCCCCCTCTTCCATTTAACCCACGATGATAAGTTACATAAAAATAATAATAAACATTACAATTTGAAATTAAATGATAATTAAAAATTATAAGGAAACAACTAAATCAATTCACTACAAATTGAATAAATTAAGAGGAAAAAAGAGAAAACTAAAAGCAAGAAATCTTAATAGTGAATAAATCTCACTCACACAAAACATTCACACGCACACACACACACACACACCCACACAATCACACTTACACCTCTAAAGAACATAGAGTAAAACCGCCTAGTTAAGCCCTCCCCCCTGATCCACGCCACGACAGCCGCACTGAACCGGCGTTGACTGTCGAGCAGCCTAATATGAGCTGGCAGTGAATTCCATAATCTAATCGCACTAACATGGAATGACTTATTATATAGCTCAGTTCTGTGAATTGGAATGGACAATGAGCAAGCTCCATGACGCGTCCCACCCCTGCCAACATCACCCATGAAGCGAAACCCCGCTGCCAAGTAATTGGGAGACCGAGATTTCAAGAGTTTGAAGAGGAACATGAGTGCATGGAGACTCCTGTATTCGTGCAGTCTTAGAAGTTTGAGCTGTCCAAAGTATTGAGTAATATGTTCGTCACGTCGTAAACCAAAGATGAAGCGCACACAGTAATTCTGAGCGCGCTGCAATCTCTGAGTAAGTTGAACAGTCATGTCCATAGTCACTAAGTCACAATAGAAAAAAAAAGGGGAATATCAATGTTTTAACTAACATGATTTTAGCAGGAAAAGGTAAAAGTAGGAAAGGTAAAAAGAATGAGAGAAGAAAATGGGAGGATATTAACAACAAGTGAATGGAAGTAAGTAATCAAGTTCATGGCAATAATAACTATGAAATGGCGGAAAAACAGATGGAAGAGTGGAAATGAGAAAGTGTAATGCAGCTGACTGCTTTTTCACATTATTTGTTTTCCTTCGCGTTGGTCGTCTTGAATAATGATGAGGATAGTCTTCTGTAGGTATAAAATACATCATACTGTACTATGTCTATATTTACAGGGTCCCCGGACAAAAGCGACTGACGATGGAAGGAATAAGAAGAACAAGTGGGGACGAGAAAGAAAATTAGAATGACGAATTTTCCATCGTGAAGTGTTGGTGCCTCTCGTCTGTGAAATTGCGTCTTGACTCAAAACCAACGGTGGAACATTTTCGTCCCTCAATTCTGTTGAATTACTTTATGGTAGTGGATTCCGGAATAATAATTGTCCTGCAGTTCTTGTTGTGGAACATATCGTAGATGAATTATAGCCTGTATTCGATTCTTCTCGATTCTGATAATATGAATATCGCCAAAGACAATCGAAGATCGATTCCATCAATACAAGAAATCCAAGACAATCGGGAGTCGATTCATTAAATTGTCTTCAGTATGATAGAAACTATTAATATCGCGATAGCCGCCGCTGAGTCAATGTCCATATTCACTGAATTTATAATTTCTCTACGGCAATTTATCGACTTATGATACCAGCACTTCTTAAAGTTTTCCGATTTATCAATTTGCGGAAGACGCTGGAGTTAGATAATCTGAATGAAGTACGTTGAACTGATTCAAATAGGATTTGAATCGTACCTACTGATGAAATACTACTGGCTGAATGATTCACAGTTCAATAAGAACAAACTTCATGCAAAGCATAGTTCAAGAATCTTTGAATTTTCATTCGACTAGTAAGAAGTTGTCACTTGAAACAAAAATCCTATCAATTTCTCATTCAGTTGGCGGTGAACCAACGTTCTTTGAATTTCATTGAAATCTGAAATTACAATTTTTTCATTATCTCCGTTAGATTCAGTTTGAGATTATTTTCCTATCATTGTATCTTAGATATTGTGCATCAAGGAATCGTCTGCAATAATAACAACTGTATAATATTACTTCAAATTGATGCGATCAAAATTATGCTTACTTGAAAATAAGACTATCATTGTTGTCACCTGGTCATATGGGACATATATATGAATCATATATTTATCTCATATTGATCAGAATTTTAGAGTTTTAAAATTGAAAAAGTTCAATGAACGATGTTTTTGTCTTTGAACAATCTTTGTCATCGACAGAAAGATTGTTTATTCCATTTGTCAATATTAACGTAGCTTCTCTTTTGTTTCTAATAACAAACGTGCCGCTTGTGCGACAGATAATGAATCTTGTGGAATATGATAGTAATGACTCTTATAATGAATTTTGTGGAATATAAGCTTTTGGAAGCAATACACAGTACAAGATACACAATTCACATTGTTGATATCTGACAAGTGTAGCATGGAATTGTTCAGATTTACTATTGGTTTGATATTGGCGGCGTTGTTTGGACATTGTTTTATTATTCTGGCCTTCGGCTACCTTGGCCTTCTTCTCAGCTTTCTCATTTCCTCTCCCTCTCCCTCATCCATCTCCTTCCTCATCATAAGAGAGTATCACTATCATCATCATCGTCATCATAACTATTCGGTACCTACACTTCCCCCTGACCGGCCAATATATGTATATATACTAGGCGGGTACATATAGTTAGTACACACCGGGCCGTCTACTATTGGCTTGCACAGATAAGCAATTTTCTCGGCTCGTGATTGGGCAATTCCCCAGGGAGTAAAAACTCCATCTACAAATGAACAGCGTGACAAGCGCAATAATTCGTCGTGTACTGGATGGGGGGGGGGGAGTGGAACGAAGGAAGAAAGGGAGATGTTTCGAGGTTTGAATGTGTGTGAGAGGGAAGGACAACCACGACCAAGAATTAGATGAGAGTGGAACAAAGAGGAGGAATAAGGGTAGCAGGAAGACAACAAGGGGTGACGCGAAGATATACCACTCTCCGAATGGAATACCGACATCAGAATTGTTCTCAAGCAAAAACTTGCCATCTGATTAACTTTTTGCAACTTTATTGCGTAATTTACTGCGTTCGAAGAATTCGTTTCCAACTTTTTCTGCAGCTCTTCTTCAAATTTGTCGTCTCGATTCTTATTCTCTTGTCTGTATCTTTGAGTCGGATCAAATTGAGTGAGGTGTTACGGCTCGTTGACTCCATTATTCCATTGTGAAGTCTGAAGTGTTACGACAGCATTATCTGTCGGGTTTCTGCTTGCGATAGTCACTTCTCCCTGAAAAGAGATTCGTTGTTTTCTGTGTAACTCTGATTTGATTTCCTTGCTAAGCCGTCATATTTCTCTAGTGAGTATAGGAGGTGAGATTCTATATCTTTACTGTATTTTCCTTGGGTTTTGCAGTGTCATTCTAGAAAAAATGAGACTTCAAGTAAATTGAACTTAGCTTAAAAGCTGATTCTTTAACAAGCTAATACAAACTTTTCTATATTTTCCTCGAGAATATGATATTTCCTAGAAAATAGGAAGTTTCGTCTGTACAAAAATAGATAGTTTAGCAGTCAAGTAAACTGAAGTGTAGGGGTCATTATATTACAAAAGCTAAGGTTCTGCTTAAACTACTTGATGCCCACACGATTGCTGAGAATGGAATGTGATATAATTGTACTCCATTCAGAATAAATTCGAATAATTTCGCATTGAAAAATACGTTTTCTGTTAGTCACCCTTACTCCTCAACTACTCGCAATTTAAGTCTATATTCAGTTGGAATCGATGGCTTACTTATAGCTCGATATTTCAAATAGTGTTCGACATTTTCTAGTCGACTCTAAGCTAATTAAGTTTGTAATCAACGAAGAACAGCAAACCAATAATTATATTCAAACTATAACCATTAATCATTGATTATCTATTTGAAACCGAAATAAGCAACAAATATCCATTACTGACTGACTCATGATTTATCACATGACTCTCTCATGATCAAATAAAAACACAAAACTTTTAATCTCTCATGATCCAAAGTCAATCCCCATGAAGAACAAAAATTCAAAGCTAAAAGCATTCACATCAGACTTGACAGAAACAAGTCATTTTAAGTAAAAAGTCTGACTTGCCCTTTCAGAATGGTCTCATGTTTGTTTCCCTATCACCCATCTCCAGCGAATAAAACCAGTATGTCTATATTTATTCATATAGACTACATATATAGTATATGGGTATAAAAGTACATTTTTCTACTTTATATACAATCGCCCTCGCGACAGTCTTCTTCGAGACCTGCCGAGAGGGTCTAAATAACATGGAAAGGTTTTTCATATTTTTCCGGGGGACAGTGGGGTCTACAGGGCGTGAAAAAAGGTTTACATGGAGGGTTGCAGGAGGAACGTTGATGGATATCGAGGGGAAGGAAGTGTAGTTGAGTGGCAAGATGCAGAAAGCTCTCGAGTATGCTAATGCGGGGCACAACATTAGGAGGACACCAGTATCCTTCTCAATTATTCCGGTTTAATTAAGCGAGGTCCAAAAATGGCGTCGGTTGCCGGACAGAGACTTGGTGTCGCCCTAGGCGACGATTTGTCACCGCCACCTCAAGGCGAGCGACAAGGTTTTGCCATTTTACCCAACCCTTACTTACCTTCTCCCTCAACCGCCCACACCGAATGACCAAGCCGGTCATTTCCTTCGCCGTATTGCTTCTCTCGAGTAGCTTCACTAAGAATCTCACTTTAAACTTACAGCATTGTTCCAATGAGAAGCACTAATGTTACTTGCTTTAGGAATCCTGACAGTTTCACATGAATCTCACTCAAGCTACTCAACCCTTCAAACTGTCAGCATTGGTGGTATTAGAAGAATGGATGTTACTTGAGCATGAAAACCTGTCAGTTTGAAGTGAATCTCACTGCTACAATTGTCCATTGTTGGACATAACCTGCCCGTCTCTAATGCTTACTTAGCTCCTCTCTAAATGATGGTTTCGTTGAGGTCGTTAGGTGGGGAATGTATACTGAATTCTAATTAGTAGAGTGGAAGGTGTGTTGATTATTGTTCAGTGGAATGGGTGGACTTCGCCTATTATTTTTCAATCATTCATTTCAATATAGAATTGATACTATAAGCGATAAAAACAGACTACTACAAATTAGTTCAGAAATACAACCAACGTTATGTAAAAGAAGAATATGTGTTTTTGTCTTTGTTGAACTTATAATAAATAATAATAAGATGCAAGATTCATTTTTTTGGATACAGTAATAGTAGAACTTTTAAACATCATATATAAAAGTATTCCAGAGGTGACACCCCTCACCACGCTCAAGGTTGCACCTTCCAGCTGCTATCCTTGAATTGGAAATGTCGTCAGTAGTCACAAGATTTGATTCTAAGCCTTCCACCGTCCAAGAATTTAAGGACGCAATATGCGTCCAAACCTCACCCTTGTGGGCATCCCTGAATATTCAATAACAACTCTTATACCAGTTGATTGATCTATAGGATTCATAGGATTGAAAGCATATAAATATCTTCACTAAACAATGAATTTACAAATAAAATTATTTGTACATCATACTTACATCATACTCAAAGCAACTAGTCGTCTAATGTTTTTTTTTGAGTCAGACAATATAAATACTTAATGTGCCCAGCCCCCCCAAGGCCAATGGCGCATGCCCCCCCAATTCAAGTGTTATGCCCCCCCAATCCATGTGTAATGACCCCCCCCCCAAAGTACCCCAACTTCCAACTCTTTAGTTTTTAACATTAGTCAGTGTATGACAATAAAATTCAAATTCTTAAGGTGCTTACAGATATACGTGCCGCGAACATGAGCAATTCACTTTTAATCAGCTGATGCCAAGCTTTTTATATCTGTATTCTACCGTTTCTGTAAAAATACAGATATATAATCAGCTGATTAAAAGTGAATTGCTCAAGTTCGCGGCGCGTATATCTGTACGCACCTCTACATTCTAATCTTCCAATGGACATTATTTACCTTTGGTCTTGTGAGGAATTCTTTCTGTTTTCATAATATTGTAATAGTATATTTCGCACCTAGGGCCGAAAATGAGACTTTTCTGGCTCGAAATCGGTTTTCAAGTCCGAGGCCGTAGGCCGAGGACTAAAAAGATTGACAGCCAGAAACACATTTTTGCCCATGGTGAAACGTTATTTTTCGCCACACAGAAAAATAAACAATATAAATATGAGAATAATTATTGTTTATTAGGCACTTCCGAAAGCAAAGGAAGGTCATAGCTCTAGCAAATCTGAGGTAATCTGAATATCAGGAAATTGTCCAAGTATTTTTATTTTTTATTCTGATTTGTCTTAATAACCTAAAAGATCATGTTCAATTATGTAAGAGGTTGAGTTTAAACTTTTTATTCTTCCAATTCACAATAAGATGATTTTATTATAAATGTTTTGATTCTTGAATAATAAACACAAATAATGAAAAATTTTTTGATCAGCTGTTTTAGCACTGAAATTTGGCGAATCTGAATGTCAACGTCAACAATGCTTGTTGTCGTTGACTTCGGAAGTTTAGGTTAGAAGTTCTATCCTACTCTGAAAATCGAATTTGAATAATTTATAATATATAAATCTATTCATCCAAATAAAATGATATTATCCTATTGCTGAATACTTATTCAACTCTAGAAGCATAAACTGATTCCGTTTTATAACCATTTTGTAAACACGTTCACATCAAATCAGAATCAGCTGACTTCAAGGTTATTTTACAGCCCTAGGGCCGTAAAACTTTTACCGGCCTGGTCAGAAAACAGTCATTTTCGGCCTCCATATAACGCACGAAAACCAGCTCATTACATCCAAGTGGGGCGAAAAAATATATACCATCGTTTCTTATCTCTTTAAAATAGAAATAAAGTATTTTTTGATATTATTTTTGAGACTAGCAGTGCACCCGTTCTTGTTCGGGAGGACTAGAAAGAACTTCATTACATCAGGAAAAACTACATGACTCATATTTTAATAGGATATTAAAAGATAAGTAAGGGAGGCTTTGCTTTTTAAATGTTGAGGTTACTTATAAGAAGTTGAATAATAATATCATTGATAATTCTTTATTGCAAAAGAGTATTGCATAGAAATATTGGTAAACATTCATACAAATTTGGAACGATTTTATTCATACAATATATAATGTCGGCAAGTTCAGGTATTCTAAATCCTATACTATTAAACGAGCAATTTCTGTTTAGATGTTTTGATGTTTGAATTTTTAGATGTTTATATGTTTGTATTTCACCGGATCTCGAAAACGGCTCTAACGAATTCTCACGAAATTCAGAACATAGTAGGTTATAATATGAAAATTCGATTACACTAGGTCTCATCCCTGGGGAAACTCGCTGAAGGACATTAAAAGAATTTATTCATCCTTGGAAAAACAGCTGATAATTTCGGCGTCTGTTGATGATGGAAGTGAGTGAGCGAGTGCATGTGTGTGGGACTGAGACAAAATTATGACTCAGCTGTTGAACTTTTGTACATAATTCAATCAGGTACTTAATGACAGTTGTACAAAAGCCGGTTAAATTTTAATCCTGATTAATTCCAGTAGAACCAATCAGATAAGCTATCTTTTTGAGATGGTCTTCTGTGATTTGGTTCACGTGACATGAATCAGGATTAAAATTTAACATGCTTCTGTGAGAGAAATTTTTGCATTCCTCTGCGAATTAATCTCAATCCACTGTGATTAGATAGAACCTTTCTGTATGAACTATGAATATTTATTATAATTTCTTCTTTCATAATAATTTTTATATGCTTTTGTAAGTACTCTAGAGCGGAGCTCGGTGCCCCGATATTTATCATGAATTGGAATAGGTTGTCACTGATGTTGTATTGTTGGTAGTATTTACTTTTTAACATTACAGGAGTAAATAACACAAGTCGAACAAAATGTATCTTTGAATGGTTTGGTTTTTAGAATAAAGATATCATCTGAACAAGTACATTTTGTAAATTCTATCTATCAATACCAAATATCGGGGCACCGAGCTTTGCTCGTTATTTATTCATTGATAAACAGATTTATTTCATTGATAATCATTTCTTTAAAATGATTGGGGAAGTACTAACAAGCACAGCCCAAAACTGTTACTTACCCGAATTTTGATTTATTCACTACGAAAAATATATTTCGTCTGTGATTTATTCACAGACGAAATCATCATCTGTTTTTCCAAGGATGAATTATCCTTTTCATGTCCTTCAGGGAGTTTTCTCAGGGATGAGACTTAGTGCAATCGAATTTTGATATCATAAACCTACTATATTCCGAATTTCGTGAAAATCGTTAGAGCCGTTTCCGAGATCCGTTGAACATAAATAACCAGATAGCCAGATAACCAGATATAGAAATAGAAAAATATAAACAGATATACATAAATTGCTCGCTATTATAATAGGATAACAACTTATAGTCCAGTCAAATGGTCGTTTTTCAGGAAACAGCCC
Organism: Nilaparvata lugens; assembly: GCF_014356525.2. Lineage (NCBI taxonomy): Eukaryota > Metazoa > Arthropoda > Insecta > Hemiptera > Delphacidae > Nilaparvata > Nilaparvata lugens. The sequence goes on from NC_052507.1 coordinate 59,796,934, forward strand.
CGAAATAATTTTTTTCGATGGTTCTATATATATTTTGGGGCGCTGAATTCTAATCTGAAATTTGCTAACACACCAGAAGGCGACTTCACCCCAAAATTTTGGAATTTTTTAAGTTTTCCATTTAATCTCGAGAACCTTGAATTTTTCGAGAAAAAGCATTCTCTATATAATATTGATGATAATAAATTTCCAATGAATTGAGTGGTCGCGCAGGACTACTTTTTGGATTTTATATCTGAAGTGTTCCACAAGATACGCAACTTTGAATGTGCGAGAAATTTGTGATATTTTCCCCATTCTCACAGTCTCGCATATGCAACGTTGCGTATCTTGTGGAACACTTCAGATGCAAAATCCAAAAAGTGGTCGAGGTTGTGATGAATTTTCTCCTCTTTTCACTCCCATGAAATATACTTCTGTTTTCAATACCGTTCAAAAGTTACAGCCAATTGAATGATGATCTTTATTTTCTCATTTTTCTTGCGATTTTACTGTTATTAAAGAGTCTCCAAAATGAGTACAATGCATAATAGAAACTTGCGATTGGTCTTAAATGAGAGAAAATTTCATGCTCTATAAGCTGAGTTGCCCTAAATTGATCTTGCATTACTGTTTATATCGAAAAACTGTCGAGACTGTGAGAATGAGAAAAATATCGCATATTTCTTGCAACAGCAAGGAAACTCAAACACAGGACCATTAAAAATAAAAATGAAGCAAAGGAAATCAGAATAATAGTGGATGATGAAGTTATAATTTATTTTTGTCAAAGATTTACCTTCAAACTCATAGGCTTAAAATAACTAAAATTCCTGCATACAAAATATTATCAATTGTGCTTATGCTTTATATTGAGTTACACTTAGCAAAATATAGCATTGTAAAGGTGGGAAAAATTAACTACATTAGGATATCTCTATTTAATACCTTGATTTTTTAATCATAATTCAAAATGTTGACATAAAATATACAAAAAATCATGCCCCCCCCAAAAATGTTGATGGCACAAATTGCGCCATGCCCCCCCCCTTGAGGGCACCCCTGCTTAATGATATAAAATACAACAGTGATCATACCATTGTTTACATGCATAGTGGAGTCACAATCTATAGTACTGACTAATATCTAAGGTACAGAATGAACTTTGATATTGAATGAAAAAGACTAGGAAATTGTCATTGTATTTAGTTTTAGTTTATCAGAGATTGACAATGGTGTAATAACCGAAACCGGTCTTTCCAATTATCAATGAATCAGTGGTTTTTTGACAATTTCTTAGTCTTTTTCATTCAATATGAATAATTACCACAATATCAACTCCTCAACTACACAAAAAATGAACTTTGACATGATTTACGGTTGAACAGAAAATGACTCTTCTGCAATTCACTTTCTCACACTCTCACTCACACTCTCTCTTTCTCTCTCTCTTGGTCTTTCCTTCTCTCTATTACACGTTCTCATACCTTCTCCCTCACTCTTCATCTCTCTTGTTCGCACTTGACCGCCAGCAGCACAATATTATCGAGCCTTCAAGCTGTCTTGACTGAGCTTCAACTGTCCTTTTGGAAATAGGATTATCTTGTAGTCTGTCCACGAGATCACTTTCAAACTCTCCAATCTCATTCGCCACAAATGGAATCACATCCATTGATGCGAACTTTGAATAAGTTTTCCATTGTCAACACGTTCGAATGATGGCTTTCACTCATAACAAAATGCGAGTGGAGCTGAACTTTGATTATGAACGGATTGGAATGGATCGGTTTTCGAATGAAACATCCCAGAAATTTTCATCTTCTCATTGTCTTATTCTATGTGATCATCGACATTATTCAACATTCGTACTGTATTGATTCATGATCACTTTTCCAATGCCTTTTTTCATTTTCATTTCCCTGATTGTTTCTTGTTTCTTGAAAGGTCCTTGAAAATATGACCTGTGTAGTCACGAAACCATTGTCCTGTACCAAATAAAACTGTAGAATTTGACATTATATGTATGTTTTTATTTCATTCTAGTTTTATAGTTGTGATGAAGTTGAATGCAATTGACTAGAGATTAACTTATAATTGTCGGCTTGGTTGAATGAGAAGCATCAATTTCATTATTTGATATGTTGAAGTTAATTTCACTCTAGAGGTCACTGTGATTTTTTAGGAATGTTAAAAATTATCATTAAAAAAATAAAATTATCATTTGGTTTAATCAAAGCTCTATTTCAATAATCGGGCCTAATCAATGAGCACCATTTGAACCAACTCATTGGAGTTTTTCTAAAATTCTTAACGAAAACAGTCTATGGACTCTTCAACTAACAGTGCAACTTGGGAATGAAGGTTAAGATCAACATAGCTTACACATTTCATCACAACTGTATGAAAAATGCACAGCTCATATATAACTGAGAATGAAAGTGCGTTATGTTTTTGTTTATGAACTTTCAAATCCACTAACTATTCATAGTAATGAAGGAATTGATCGGTTGTACAAAAATGAATAAAGGAAACCACCAAGTGGAAAAAGGATATCCTCCTCTGTGGAAACTGCCAGTTCTCATGTGGAAACAACCAAAACCTATAAGAAACGACCAATTCATTGATTTTCCAAATCAATTGAACCCAAATTTCAATATTCTTTGCAGTGTGCCTCTTCTCCAAAAATTAAAATGATGAATGAATTGTTTGATTTAGCAAAGATGGAAATGGAGAAACGGTCAAACTGTTTGTTAATATAGTCTTGAACCTTCAAACCAATCAAAAACCGATCAAACTCTTCGCCTCTTCAAATATTAATTGAATACAGAAAGTAATCAGAGTCGAAGTATTTGAAAAACAACGTCAAATTCTAGAAGTCTTTCAATTCTTCTGTTACAGTTCCACACACACTCGTCGAGCCACCTGTAGCCGCGTATGTGCGCGTACTACCCACTACCCACGTCACCTCTCACGACGTATTTGCGACGTTTTCTGCCTGCAAATTTGACGCGTGACCGATGCGGTCATCTTTTGAACAGCAGCAGCCGGTCTTCCGGACTCTGCCACCGTCTAAGCATTATTTATGTGCACACAGCGGGCGTGCCCAAGATTTCCCCTGTGGTCCTCCTCCTCACCTCCTCGCGGCCCTGTCGCCGACGACAAATGAAAAACTGACGTTCGTCTTTTGTTTTTTGCAGCTTTTTCGTCTTTTTGTTCGCAAGACATTGTTCCGCTGAGTTATTACACGCGGCCGTGTAAACTTCCCCGCATTTTTTCAGCCTTTTCATCCCGGCTCTTTACAGGTTAAAACTCCACTCCTCCTCATCATTCCCCTCCTCTTCCTCCTCTTCTTACTCCTCCTTCTCCTACTCCTCCTTCTCCTCCTGCTCTTCCTCATTCTCCTCCTTCTCCTAGACCATCAGCTCCATCTTGTTCATTATTATAAGCTTTTTCTTCCTTTTGTTATTCTCCGTCTCAACAATCTATGTACTTTCATTATCAAAGACCCCTTTTCCCATTTTCAATGAAAGCCTTGCGCTGTTTTCCCTTTAGTTCCACCTGATAGAAAATGTATGTTGTATGTCTATGAATTGATATTTTATTGGAGTTCAATGTGAATTTATAATATCGTGAGAGCTTATGAGTTCATTAACTTATAATGTAAGATTAATAATGCTAGAGTCGAGTATTGATTGATTGATTGATTAATTCATACAATAAGTTTATCATCAAATTTTTATTTTATTTTACTGTAAATTATCACAAAGTTGGAATTATTCCCAAGTATCAACAACAAGGGATTGTTGAATTTGTAGTTTGGTTCGTTTGTAACGTATATAAATCAATTGTAACTTTATTCCATAAATATTTTGGCTTCAGAATGTTTTCTAGCATTTGATAAGATGTTTCTGTTTGATTATCAAAATGTTTCTTCACACATAAATTTCTAATAGTTCCTTGTTCGTTATTGAGTCATTTTACAGCAATTATTGAATCAGTTTTTGGAAGATTTGAAGAGTGAGAATAATTTTCTCCATCAACCAATTAATTGAGATTTATTCCTTGTCAATTACGTCTTCTTTCATTTCATGAATAGACTCACGACGTAGGAATCAAAAGCTCCTTCCACCCGATCATATCGAGGACTCATACATAACACATTCAAACAGTTGACCATAAATAGTTTGAGATGACAATACCACGTTCAAACAGTTGAGCATACATAGTTGAAGATCGCAAGTAAATCAAGTGGCTGCCGCGTTGATGAAGGACCCCCACCTATACGATGCCAGCCCTAATGAAGATTTAACAGTGGTTCTCGAGGGGTCACCACTGATCGGGTTATCCTTGTCATTGGAGTCGGGAGGCAGCAGGTAGAAATCAAGTTATTGTTGCCTAAACATCGATGCAGATGTCAGAAACGAAGGCCAGCTCCACTCATGATAAGTTCAGAAGGGAGCCTGACGGCGATCGTTGCTTCCCCTGGGGCTCGCTTCGCTCGCCCAAGTCCAAAGTGGCCTTCTGCCACTGTCTCTTCACCCAGCCTGGTTGCTAATCAGACGCGTTTTATGACGTACCCGTTATAAGGAATGCATGAGCCGACGTCACGGACCCCTTCAATGTCAGAATATGACATCATACAGTCGGTGGGACTCCCTTACTCCATTCGATTGTCGACTACTTCTATCGTCGATACATTAGTAATGTCGATATATCTGACCGGCGGCTTCTCTTGTTATGCTGTCCGTCTGTCTCTTCTCGAATATTCGGAGCGGCAAATTGCCTGCCTCTGCCCAAGTCGTGGCAAATGGAATTGGAGGGTTGCTGTTGCAGATTCACCCCAATCGAAATCGAATGCAAAAATGACATGGGATGCCTTAGTGTGGGAGATTGGGGTTTTTTGGAAAATTTTTAAGGAAAATTTGCAGACGTGCAAAATTTTTAAGACGAATAGAATAGTGAGTGTTTTGAACGAGTTCATTTGTGGAGTTGAAGTAAGAGGAGTTCGTTTGATTAGCATTTGATTTTTTTATTCTCATGATCAATCTGGAATCTGGAGAGATCCATTCTTGAACACACTAAACTTTTATCCATGTGGTTACATACTCTATCTCATACATTCTCCTATAAAAGAAAAAATGAATATTCTGATTTATTATAACATAGGAATATTATTATCCTCTCCGATACTATATTCAATCATTCCAAGTTTTGAAACACGGTTTTATTCTCTCGTATTTAGCACTGATTATCCAGAAGCATACTTTTTTCGAAGATGACAATCACACGTTGTACAATATTACTGTCAAAATATCATGCTGAATGAAACAACTCGATATTGTCTTAACACGAAAAGTGGGAATATCAGTATATACACAAGTTTATAGTATTGGTATATCCCTTGGATGAAAAATCAATAAATTACGAAAATTAAATGGAGATTATTGTTATCGATTATTGTAATCGGTCTCATGACTAGATTTTTCTTCGACTATGTATTTTAGTGCACCTATAAATGCCATACGCTATATAATAATACGCAATAAAAATGGTATTTTTAAATCTTTTAATTGGGTGCCACCTTTTTGCTCATTGAAAATGCATATGGTCCAAAGCAATACGGTATACAATATGTAGTTTAATGTGTTGCATAATATCCATAATTTTCCACCAATGATATAAAACTTGATTCTAAAAACACTCTTATGAAGTGATAAATGCACTTAATATTAGTAGTGACAATCGTTTCGACCTGGTGTGGGTCATCATCAGACTCAGTTGTAGTTTAATGCACACAAAGGTAGTACACATAAAACAAATGTTCATCATTCTATGGCAATGAATGAGAAACTGAATCAATGTTGGATCCAAAAAAGGAGTATGGGAAAGTAGATGAAACAGAAGAGATGACGAGAGTAGAGCTCGTACGGAGGAAAGCAAATCTGCATGACATGCGAGCGACCCCATTCACAGGATGTCCCGTAATGGATGAGGGTACCTCACTACATCAAACAAACTGGAGAGAGGTGAGGGAAGTCACAATTTGAAGAAGGGATCTTAAAAATTATGAGCCAGTGTCCGACGTCGCTAGGTTACCCTTCCTCCTCACCACCTATCCATCCACCTCCTACTTTTCCATTTCCACTTCCCCTCTTCGCCACGAAGATGGAAACTCGTCTTGTAACTGAATTTCAGCGCCGAGCAACATCGGACGAAAGAGTTTTTGAAAGCACCCTGTGGAGTCGTCAAATCCATCACACGGGCTTTTCATGGAACGGCAGCGAGCAGCTCCAAATAAAATATCACCTTAAACCATAATGGCAACTCTTACTACGTTGTAAGTCAGGTGTACTGGATAGCGTCCTCTCACTCACACTAACTCCGACTCCCATCTCTGTCTCTCTTCAACCAATTAAGATGGCGATCAAAAGGTCTTTACAGAAGTTACTGCAGGTGTACTAGGGTTGCCCCAAATCATACGCTTCACTTAGGACGCTTATTCATTGGGTGATTTCGTGCAATTGAGTTGTTGGGAGATTTTCTGGTGCAATATTTTGAGATGGAATTTCCAGAGCTGTTGCTAACTACCGTAAAGTTCAATTCAATTCAATTCAAATTCATTTATTTGCCATAAAATAATACAGATTGATAAAATAAATATTCCAACTTACAAAATGGCACTACCGGCAAAGAAAACTTGTGCGCCGGCAGTGAGTTCGAACAACTAGGTACAGAAAACATGTCAATAGAAAGAAAAAGAGCTTATTCAAACCACTAGAATAACTAAAATTATGGAAACCAGGTCGCATCTCAATACTTACAAACGATAAGACAAAGTTATCAACTAGTAACAGTTGTAGGCCTAGGTATTGAAAGTTTGTGTGACCTTATTTGTGTGTTAGATAGGTCTTCGTGTATCTATCTTTTGTTTAACCTCAAAATGATCATATCCGTCATGCTGAACCTCAATCATTATGATAAGCTACCAGAGCTATTGGAATCTGTGTGGTATGTGGAATTAAATAGAGGAAGATAATTGGCAGTATCACTAAACGAATATTGTAGACTGTGTGTACGTTGTACGACATTTTTTCACGAAAAATATAAACTTCTAAGTTCATATGAACTATAGGACTGATTCTTATAAAGCCGAGGCCACACCAGGCATACAGCAGGACCGATATTCCTGTTGTGTGGAGAGTAGTGATGGTGGTAGGATCGATCATGCACCATGGGACATGTTGCGTGATTTGCAATTCCCAGATATTCAGCCCTGCTTTATTTGTTTTATGCGAGCTGTAATCTCAGTCAGATTTGCTTGAACTGATCAGAGTTTTATGGATATAATTTCTACTTTCCTTGCCCTATTACCACAGGTAAGGAAAGTATTGCTTTCCGAAAAAAATTAAGGTACCCCAATTTCTAAATTTATATACGTTTCAAGGTCCCCTGAGTTCAAAAAAGTGGTTTTTGGGTATTGGTCTGTATGTATGTGTGTGTGTGTGTGTGTGTGTGTGTGTGTGTGTGTGTGTGTGTGTGTGTGTGTGTGTGTGTATGAGTGTATGTGCGTCTGTGTACACGATATCTCATCTCCCAATCAACGGAATGGCTTGAAATTTGGAACGTAATGTCCTCACAATATAAGGATCAGACACGAACAATTTCGATCAAATGCGATTCAAGATGGCGGCTAAAATGGCGAAAATGTTGTCGAAAACAGGGTTTTTCGCGATTTTCTCGAAAACGGCTCCAACGATTTTGATTTAAGTTATACCTGAAATAGACATCGATAAGCTCTATCAACTGCCACATTCCCATATCTGTAAAAATTTCAGGAGCTCCGCCCCACCTATGCAAAGTTTGATTTTAGATTCTCAATTATCAGGCTTCAAATACAATTTAAACAAAAAAATTTGAATGGAATAGATTGAGCATGAAAATCTCTACTATTAATGTTCAGTAACATTTTCACCTAAAATTGAAAATAAGCACGAAATTCGAGAAAATGTGATTATCCAATTGCAAACTGTTGGAAACTGTTGATTCTATTAAATGATTCACTATGAAGAGATAGCAGACCTCGTATGTCTCCAGCGTTATTGTCCTCTCACCAGCTGGCTCAGATTTTTGTTTATAAGTAGACTTGAGATCACGACGCGAGAACACTAGCGTCAGGTGATCAATTTACATATCGGCAAGGAAAGTTGTGTGAGTGCGCCACACCAGATTTTTCATAATGTTATGATCGTTTCTTAGTGCTATCCTATTCTGAAACAGGCATCGAACATTATTCTCTCAATCGATAACAAAATTCATCAACGCATCAGTTCCCATATTTACATTGCAAAAGTAATTCACCGTTCTATTAGTAGGCCTACTCGTGGGAGAATGGTACAAGAAAGAAGGATACAAAAATGTCAATTACAAGTAGATTATTATGAATCGATTGTTCCTTTTCCTCTAGTTACATCTTATCAGTTCTTTCTCCTTCATGACCATCTCCTCTCCTTCTTCTTAATCTTCAAGTTTCAAATTATTTTTCTTTTTCTCCTCCTTCTTACAATATTATCTTGTATATTCAATGTTATTCCTTCTATTCCTTCATCTTCTTCAACTTCTTCTTCTTCTTTTTCTTCATCTTCTTCTTCTTCTTTTTTTACTTTTATTTCTTGTATCTGCAATGTCTTCTTTGTCTCAGGAACAGCGACCAGCCACTCAGTTTTCCTGAGAGAGGAAAAGCCTGTTTTCCGAGTCGAAGTCAACCTCCCAGTGGTACAATACCATTCTGCAACCTTCTGTTTCGTCTGAATTCCTCCATTTCCCCCCACCTTCCACTCCTCCTTCCTTCTTCAAACCTCCCCCCCCAAACCATTCCATTCGTTTATCCCTTTATGCTTTTCGACTGTAAAGTCGATTTGGGCAAGTTGCACTTTGCTGAAACGCTGCTCACGTTCTACTGATACTGTCTGTGCTCACAAAATGTACAGAAAGGTTCCGCCTCTTATCACATGTAGAGCTCACTTTCAGGTTGATGGAAATTGTAGTTGATATCATTTTTCCATTATTTCTTGTTCGAGATTTCTGATGGAATTGAGGCGATGAGTAGTCAATCTTATTACAATAGTATTGATAATATTATATTGATTCCATATTGGATTATTATCTACAATAATAATTATTATATTTTCAACACAATGTATTGATAACACATTATCCAATGTATAATGAAGATTGAAACAATTCGAAGTGAGTGCAATGTGCAACCACTAACAGCAATCATTAAAAAATACAGATCAAAATGGACAAATCACCTGCGCCGTATGCCACCAACTCGTCTTCCACTACAAGCTTGGAAGTAACAGTTGGATGGGGAAAGGGACGTCGGAAGACCGAGGAAGCGGTGGACACCGGAACAGGCTTTACAAGTCTAGTCAATGATGGATGATGATGTTGATGATAATGAAGATAAAAATTGGCTTATACACGTACGGGATTGGAAATTCACGAATGACGCATCATCAGTTCATCACATCTGAACTACTGGACTTAATTCACTTTAAATTTCGCATATTGATTCTTAATTCATTGAGGATAGTTATAGCCCTATTTTAAATTATTCAGAATTCTAGTGGGTCAAGTTTTCAGTTTCAAGTTCTCAATTGGAGCCTTGCGGAGCATAGTTTACTTGCTGGTTGATAATATATTCAATATTCATTATGACAAATTATAAATTATGTATGTACTACCTTGCAACAAAAAATATACTATACTAAAATGGTAATACATTACACAGAATTTTTGCATTTTTCGATAAAATTCTGCATTGTGTAGTCTATATTGGAGCAAATAGGATACATCATCAACAGTGATACATATTGATAGATGACAAAATTGTAATAGTCAATAACAACTCTGGTATAGCCACTAATAAAATAAGGATTTCCATACCGATTGATAGTTAACGGATAGGCACTTGAAGAGGAAGATTACAAATTTGAAGTAAATATTGTATAAATATATTAATTTAAAAGAGTTAAAATTGTTCCATACTTTCTGTATTATGAATAGTGTAAGTAATTATTTTGGTTTTTAATCCTCTTGTTTTACTCTCATCTCAGAACTAACTTCGCAAATCGTGAAATCATTTCGGCGAAATCATAATTAGGATTATAGGAATGTATATTTCTCTCTCTCCCTTTCTCATTCCTTTTTCCCTCATACGTCATCCTTTTATTGGTTTCAGATTCATATTCAGTATCAAGAAGTCAAAATATTAGACTCTCGATGTTTAATCTATAAGTATTTTTGATCTCTGGTTGATCATTACTTCTAGAAATACCACTAGCTATCGATTTAGCTATTGTATAGTCTCACGTCTTACGACGAATCTGGAACTAATAATATATTAATGGATTTTAATTGGCATCTCATCATTGCTGAAAAAAAAATTGAATATTTGAAACATAGAATCAACAATATTTGATTGACGAAACTTCGTCTACAACTCTCAAACTCTTCTCGTGGTTATATTGAGAGAAAAATGAGATACTGAAAAATCTGATTAGTTCCAAAAATACCGTGATAAAAATCTAATAGCACGTTCCCTACTCGAGTTGAAACTTTGAAAGCTACCAGCAAACAAAGTTGTGGCTTTGCCAGGCATTAACAGCGCTTGAAAAGTGCCTCTGACCCACATCAAGTCATAGAACTCACTCATTCTCTGTCACTCTCTCTCTTTCTCGTTCCCATCACCTTCACATTCCTCATCTTCTTTCAACCCCCTTTCGTAACTACGGCCGTCCGCAAAAAGCTTATTAATCGCGGAGGCATGTTCCTCAGGGACTCAAAAAGAAAAATGAAGCCAGAGGATTTTTTTACTTTCTTCCTCCACTATTGTTTCTCACTCTCTCTCTCTCTTTTTACTCCTTACTCATATCCCTTCTCACTCTCTTTCCTACTTGATCTTCCACTTGCATCAACCGCGGGCACCCTTCCCTATTATTTTTTCACTTTTCTATTTAAGAGAAATTGACAAACTCAATTCGGACCCCTGTTTTATGCACCCTCAGGCAGAACCCTCTTTTCTTGTCTTAGCTATACAATCTTTTTATAATCACTACTTACATATGCACTGGCTGCCGTAAAACACTCCGTCAAGAAAAAGTAATTGGGTAGAGACTTTTCTCTGTTTCTTCCTCCTCCTGTTGAAGTTGTTCTTCCTCCTCCCATCCCTATCCACTGCATCTTCTCGTTGTTATTCTCCTCTTCCTCCTCCTCCTCCTCCTCCTCCTCTCTCGCGGATTTTCCTCTTCTTCCATCTTTCTTTTTTTTACCTTCCCTTTAATCTTCTCTCATTTCTTTAAATTCTTCAACTTATTTTCCCACATACTTCGTCTTCATCTTCTACCTTCTTAGCTTATCGTAAGTCTCATACTCCATATCTTTCCCTCCTCCTTCTTCTGCTTTATTCAGGGTTGTGTTGCAGACAGTACCTAGAGTCCTAACTTCGCCCTTAATATAGGCAATCACTCAATTCAATTCTCCTCCCCACATGGTTCTATTCCTTATCCTCACAATATTTATCTCTATCTTCTTTGCATTTGTCTCCTTCTTCGTCAACTTCATCAGCTCAGTTTTCCTTCTAGTATATTTAGTATTCTCTCTGCTTCAGTTTGGAGTTTTATGATGTGTTTAATATGGATATTGAGGTTGAAATCTCAGTCTGGATACCTTGAGAGTATAGGATGTAATATTGTAATCATCTGTCCGAAAATCAAGAGAAGATGCTCGTTTTCACTATATGGAGAGTTAATCATGACCTGTTTGTCTGAATTGAGTTATATTTCCAAAGCCCTCTTCTCAATTCAAGACTGAGTGACTCTTGTCTGGAACAATTAATATGATCAAACTATCATATTTTTTTAACTTCAAAATCATATCCCAGGAAAAATACAAGAGAAGATGGAATGCGAGAATAGAGGTTACGAAGCCAAAACAGATTAGAATAGAATGACTGCCGTTATTTTTGACCTAGGAGGGCGAAGTTAGGGCGCAGTCGGCCCTCCCTCCAGTTAACTCTCAAATTTGAAGAGAAGGGAAGAGAAGAGACAATTATTGGAGAATCTTCTTATGATCATTCCAATTCATCTTTACTTGAAAATGATACATTTGACTAAGATATATTTGAATGAGACTCTCGTAATCAAATATCAGTTTTGTGATTGAACGGATTATTCCAGATTACATAGGAATTAGATCTAGCGATGATGATGATTTCTGGTGAGAAGTTTTTGAAGATTTCGACTACTTCCGAAATAATTCAGATTGTAGAATTCACTCTATAAGGAGTTCTTGGTAATATTCTAGAGCTTTGTAGCTTAAATTTGAGACGACTCACTACAGCGCTTGTAGCTTTCAAAACCACGTTAAATAAAGCGCTACTGTTAATCAAGTCGTGAATTCGTTATCAGCTCAGATAATCCCCACAGCATCCCATCTCACCAAACACTCATTCAAAATAACAAGATTGGTTGCGCCTTCATGAAACGATGTTTTCATTATTCAATAAACCTTCACCAGGGGCGCTGGCTGTCTACTCTTCCAACCTGTTGTGTGAGTTAACGCAACGTCAAGTTAGCAATCAGTCAAGGTGAGGTTTCTTGACGCGTCACGTCATTTATAGAGATGAAAACCTATTTTGTAGAGAAGGGTAACGTGATGTGTGGTGGAGAGGAAAAAGTGGGATTAAGAGATGAGAAAATAAGACGATCTCGAGTGAAATATAGTGTAACCTGATAAACCGTATCAGGGATTTGAACAGGATGGTGTGAGGAGGGAAAAGATATTCCAGGATTTGAGGAAGATGAGGATATTATAATTAAATAGATCAGATGAGAAGATTATGCCAAAAAGGAAAATAACAGGAGAAGTGGGAAAAGTTCATAATGAAGAAATATGATGAAAAAAATGAAGAAAAGATGGGAAGAAGAAGAAAAGTGAGATTCTTCAATAAACAGCAAACTTTTAACTTGTTCAGTTTCCAAATGCATTAGCTTTTTAAACTGTTCTATAACTTGTAGTGTTATCACTTTCAATCAGAGACCATCGAGTTCAGTGAGTGGGGATTGGAGTAGATTGTATTGAATAATATTTATGAGAATAAATACACTACTTCACTTTACTCCACTCTATTCTAAGAACATCATGTGAGGACTCAAGAACATGTAAAATTGGTTTCAATTCAAGTAAACTATAATAATGAAAAGTACACAATCACAAGTGCTCCCAAACTTCGTGTGTCCTTCAAAAACTGAATCTCCTCAAGTTCTACGTATTTCCATATCTGTCTCCTCTTTGTCCTCCTATTCATGATTATTTGACTCGTATTTTGGTGAATCAGTCATAAACAACACCAATCAATCGACTTCTGGATCATTATCAATACAATATCATTTGACTCTACTGGTACTGCTGTATTGATAATGATCCAGAAGTCGATTAATTAGTGTTGTTTATGACTGATTCACCAAAATACGAGTCGAATAATCATGAATAGGAGGACAAAGAGGAGAGAGATATGGGAATACGTAGAACTTGAAGAGATTCAGTTTTTTAATCGTAGCCCAAAGCATAGGAGCGGCTTATCAAGATGATCACAAACCATTTCGAGATGAAAAAGTAAATAAGATTGATTATTGATTCGGACACCTGAAAATGTAACATAATTGATCGAGATTGTTATAGTTGAAAGTCAATTTCGTCTCTCTTGTATTGTACCTATTGTTGTATTCACTTCTCCTCTAAACACGGACTTCTTCCATATAAGAGGAGTAGCTTTCAGGGGAATATATTGTATGTAATATATTGAAACCGGTTGTGAAGGGCACTAGTAATCTCATAGGGAAGTTATTTCTTTATTTTATTATTTCATTATTTATTTTTTTGAATGAAAAAGACTAAGAAATTGTGAAAAAACCACTGATTTATTGATAATTAGAAAGACCGATTTCGGTTATTACACCATTGTCAATCTCTCATAAAACTAATTAGTGAATTTATTGAACTTATTGAAGTGATAGTGAATTTAATTAGAATTTCCACTTATTGATAATTAGAAAGACCGGTTTCGGTTATTACACCATTGTCAATCTCTGATAAACTGATTGGTGAATCAGTTACACCATTGTCCAGAGATTGACAATGGTGAAATAACCGAAACCGGTCTTTCTAATTATCAATAAATGAGTGGTTTTTTGACAATTTCTTGGTCTTTTTCATCCAATATGAATAATTACCACAATATCAACTTCTCAACTATACAAAAAAAGGGGAAAAACTATTTTCTTATTTATTAATATCATTTACACATGAACAAAATCAAAACAATGATTGGAAACGATTATGTTCTTGGAAACACAATCAATTACATAATATACGACTAGAAAGACAAAGATGAGGAAGAGGATATGAAGGAGTAGGAGTAGGAGGAGGAGAAGAAGAAAGAGAAGATGAATATGTAGAAGATAAAGTGAATCAGGTGGTATCCCGAAACAGTGAATCGGCTTGTCAAGAGGATCGTATCATCACGGTGAACGAGAGTTCATAGCATGGCAGAGCAGAGCAGAGGATCATGAACGATCTGCTAAGCCGTTTATACAGCGGCTGCCATCCACTTGAGCATGCCTCAAGTCAGGCCTCCTCCTTGGCTCTATCAAAAATTCAACAGGCTTGATGAAAACGACGAGCTGTCTTCTCTCGCGGCCCAAAACCCCCATCGTACCCTCTCGACCCCCTGCGGGGCCTGGGGACCCCAAAACTCTCCCCCCTCTAGACAGGATTGGCCGTTCTAATTTGAGTTGGAAAGCCGACTTGTCTAGATTGAGACAAGCCCGAGATTTCACCTGCATGACTTGATTGAATTGTGGTGGCCTATTGGTGGTTGTACACACATTAGTCACATTAGTGATCTGGAAACCATCTGAAATCAGAATCGTGGTCATTCTCAGCGCTTATTGTTGAGGTACAAGGAGTCGAAATCCTCTTCACTTACGAATTAGTACTTACAATATGAATATAGAATATATGGATATTTTCATATTGTTCACAGAATGAGAATGATATATTTTACTTAAAGTATACCTAATGATGAATAGAAGTATACTGATCAATATTGTAGGTAGGGTCTTTTGAATATTAACCTTATAGACCTATCAACTTTTAACACATGATAAAATACAAAAATCTGGTGTGGCGCACTCACACAACTTTCCTTGCCGTTATGAAAATTGATCACCTGACGCTAGTGTTCCCGCGCATCTCAAGTCTACTATTCAAATATTTGAGCCAGCTGGTGACAGGGCAATAACGCTGGAGACACACAAGAGGTCTGCTATCTCTTCATAGTGAATGATTTAATAGAATCAACAATAATTTGCAATTGAATAATCACATTTTCTCGAATTTAAATCTTATTTTCAATTTTAGGTGAAAATGTTACTGAACATTAATTGTAGAGATTTTCATGCTCAATCTACTCCACTTGATTTTTTTTGTTTCAATTGTATCTGAAGCCTGATAATTGGGAATCTATCTGCATTGATGGGGCGGAGCTCCTGAAATTTTTACAGATATGGGACTTGTGGCAGTTCATAGAGCTTATCGATGACTATTTTAGGTATGAATTTGATCAAAATCGTTGGAGCCGTTTCCGAGAAAATCACGAAAAACCCTGTTTTTGACAACATTTTCGCCATTTTAGCCGCCATCTTGGATTCAATTTGATCGAAATTGTTCGTGTCGGATCCTTATAGTGAAAGGACCTTGAGTTCCAAATTTCAAGTCATTCCGTTAATTGGGAGATGAGATATCGTTTACACAGACGCACATATACTCATAAACGCACACACACACACAAACACACACACACACACACACCACACACACACACACACACACACACACACCACACACACACACACATACACACACACACACACACACACACACAACACACACACACACACACACACACACACACACACACACACACACACACACACACACATACAGACCAATACCCAAAAACCACTTTTTTGGACTCAGGGAACCTTGAAACGTATAGAAATTTAGAAATTGGTGTACCTTAATTTTTTTCGGAAAGCAATACTTTCCTTACCTATGGTAATAGGGCAGGGCAAGGAAAGTAAAAATTTCCCAGCAATGTGCGAAAATTAAATTAATCTACTCTCAATAACTGGGTTATCATGAGCTCAGTCTCCAAACTTGAATTATTCGAGCTTGAATTATTGATAAATTATGACCAGGATGTTTTCAAGCGCAGTAGACTCGATGCAGAGACGAGGTAGTAGGGAATGTTGAACTCAATGGATGTTTCGGCTCCTGAAACTGTAAAAAGATGGACATTTGGATTGAGCCATTGAAAGAATTGAACAGAATGGGAACACTATCGTTGATGTAAAAACCTCGAAAAGAACTATGATTAGAGAGAGAGGTATAATTTATTATTATTTAACGAACATCCTATTTGAATGCTGTAAATCACCCGGAAGACTTCTGCTAAAGCAGACATTGATAGCAGGGTTAACAGCTAGATGGAAATTCGATGAGAACTACTATCCAAAAATTATTTGCCAGCCCGGGAATCAAACCCAGTACCTCCTAATTGCCAGTCAGGAATGCATACCCTTACACCAATCTGACAATCTCTGGATAGTAGCGCTCATTTTATACGAAGCCATAGCGGCCAACCAGTTTACAGATGGAATTAAATTAATAGAGATTGTATTTATTCAAATGCATTTGAATAAATTCAATCTCTAATTAACTCCATCTGTAAAGAGAGGTAGCCTAGGTGGTGAAAAGCCGGGGAAAAAGGAAAAAGAGATGAACTTGAAAATACTTACGAGATGAGAGATGAGGAGATAATGAAAACGAAGTTTTATGAGAGTAGGGTTTCAATGTCTTTATGATTCGTAGATATTAAACATTTTTTCATTCATAAAAAAGTCATAGAAAACCCATATAGCAACAAAATTCAAAAACCTGAAGAGGGAAGGAGGATAGAAGAAATATTATATATGACATCATTGGAGAGGAGACATAGAAGATGAGAATGAGAAGCATAATTAAGTAAGAGTGGGTAAAGAGCCGAAATAAAAACAAGGAAAAGCGAATTTTCAAGTGAGCGACTGGAAAAATAACAAGGGAGTAGGAAAAGAAGAAGGAAATAGAGAATAAAATGTTGTGAGAATAAAATGAACATATGAGAAGAAAGGATAAGATGAAAGGATAAATACGAAGAAGCAAGAACAAAAACTAGTAGAATTACAATAAATTGAAAGAAGAACAAGTTAAAGGACACCAATAAAAAGATCGAATGGGAGAAGAATAATGGGAAGGAAGACGTTATAATTTTGAGAATATAATAAGAATTATCAGATTTGATAAGAGGAAAGGACTATCAGTTAGCTCCAGAATGATGTGTACGTCAAAGAAGAGCAGAACAGCTAGTCTCACATAAGAGAAGCGGATCGAGAGAAAACAAAAGTATTAGCATAGAGTAACTGAGTAGTTACAATATTCAAATGAAGAGTTAGAGAGAGTTAAGAGAACAGTATAAGGATATGGAAAACACAAAGATAGAGAATAGAAATAGAAAGAGAGAGAAGATGAAGATAATAATTGAAGAACAAGATGAACAAGAATAGATAGTGTAAAGAAAGGAACATCAGTTGATTTGAGAGTTGTAGAGGAGAGCAAGCTAGAGTCACGACACCCCGAGGACTTGGCTGATCGCGCAACCGCCGCCTTTTCTACATCTTCCGACTTTGGAAGTCTCTTCCCTCGAGGATCGTGGCTTCAGCCAAAACCCCTATTTTATAATGGCAGCCACTTCATTTGGGGATTCCCGATTTGCGGACTCCATAAACACCTCTCCCGAAGAGATTAACGACTGCTCTGCTGCCTGCTGCCTGCTGCCTGCTACGTTGGCTACACTACTGACTTAAATTACTGTTCGATTTCCACGATAAGTCGAGTTTTGGAGCTCGCTTTTCTTGCAATTCACGTCTGATGCCTCTCTTTAGTTATGGGCTGGTTCACATGTTGCCAAATCTTGTTCTTTTCCTTCTTCTGTTCCATCTTCTCCTCCATCTACTTTTCCATATCCCTTTCCTTCTCCGCCATCTCTTCTCGTCTTTTTTCTCATCGCCAACCACCTCCTTTCTCCTTTCTTGTTCATTTTTCTTCTTGTTCCACTTGTTCTCATTTTCTTCCCTTCATATATTTTTTCTGTTCTTTTTGTTCCCCTTTTTTCCTCTTCTCGTTGTCATTGTTGTTTTCCTTCTCTTAATTTATCTCTTCTAATCATTCTTTCTATGTTCCCTTCTCACCTTTTTTATCATTTTTCTTTCCCCTTCCTCTTCACAATTCTTTATTTTCCTCTTCTTGATACTCTTCGTTTCATCTCATCCTGTTACGTCCTCTATTCCCTTCTCGCCTCTCCTACCATATACTCTTCCTTTTCTACGCTTGGCTTCTGTTTCAATATTTCTATCATTTTTAATCATTTTTCATCATTCTGTTCTCGCTTTTCAATCTTCAATTCACTTCCTTCTTCCCACTAATGTTGTTTCTCTACAAAATTGAAAGTTCTTTCATCAATCTTCTCTTTTCTGGAATTGAAGTGCATGTTTAACCTTGGTATGTTTCATTCTTTGGTATCATATTTTTGTCTCTCCTCCCATTTTTTCTCTCGGATATTCTTCCACATCATTCTATCTGTTCATTCACTATTCAGCCTCCACTCATATCTCCCAAACTCCCCAATCCTTTCTTACCTATTTGTTCCAGTTTCTCATTCTCATATCAACTTTCTCCTTCTCAATCAATACTTATCTCACAGTGAACCCTGGACAGGGCTCTCCTCTTTATTAATATCTTCTTACTTTCTCATTCCTTTCTCAATCATGCGTTCATTTTCACATCCTTTTTCTTCTGGTTTTTCTTCCCCAGAATACTCTTTATCTCTTCACATATTCTTTCTAATCTTGTCCCCATTGCAATCCACGTAGGCTGTTTCTCTTTAGTTATGAGCTCGTTCACATGTTACCAGTTCGTTCACGTACTACTGGAGTCTTCGCTCCCTGATGGGGGAATAAGCGGTGCGCTACTTGATTCAAATTGAAGGGTGATAGCAGAGATAAAGCCCACTTCAGGTATGTTGCCTCCTTTGGTGTAAGTTGGTGCTTGGTGTGAGTTTGTGTAAGTTAGTGTAAAATGTTGCTCGATTCAGATTACTGGGTGATAGCACAGATAAAGCTCATGTTTTCTTGTGTAAGAAGGATCTGTCGATTTATGGAATTTATTCAAATTGAATGTGTGGAAATGTTGTTTCATGCACAAGTTAAACTGATACTGTGGAGAAAGGAAAACATGAGGTAATTGAATTTTGTCTTTAGACAATGTTAATTCATTGTATTTTTTGTAAACTCTTCGTTATCAAATACTCCAACTAAATATTGTTATTCACATAAATAAATACTCTACATGATGCAGAACGTTCTCAGATTATAAAATTACAAGTGTATCATAATTATAAGTAATCAAAATACAATCGTCTTAATGACAAGTGATTAAAGAACAATCCATATTATTTTTCTAATATTCTTCAGGATCATCAAACGTCGTTTAATCGGAATTATCATATCATAAGCGTAACTTTTTAAAGGGTAATTACCCATATCAAAGGGTAATGTCTCTACTTTTTCCAATAAACCTATTAGTTAAAAACAAGTCTCAAACTATGCAGCAGCTATTCAAAAATTGTATTCCAAATAACGAAAGGTTGGTTTTCACATTTATTTCTTCGTGTCACTGTACTTTGAATAAGAAAACCCCTTGACAACGCCAATAAGGTTGAAGTAGCGTCTTGGTGGACGTTGTAAAATTGGTGGACGTGTCTACAGAAAACTTGTCCAACTGAAGCAACCGTGGACAGAAAAAGGAGAAGCGATATGAAGAAGAGGAGAAAAAAGTGAAGAATAGATTGGAGAAGAGAGACACATAGCTTAAGTTTTGAGGTGATGGCCCAAGAGGTATGGGATCTCAAGAAGACAGACCGTTGGTGATGGCAGATGTATAGAAAAAGTGAGTGAGAGGAATACCAGAGAGATGGTAGAGAGAAGCTAAAGAAAAAAGAAAAAGCGAGAAAAGAAGGATAAGGAAAAAGTTAAAAGAAAATAAATTGTAAGAAGTAGTTGATGGAAGACGTGGAAAAAAGAGAGTAAGACATACAGAAGGTTGAGATAAGCAGAATAAGAATGAGAGAAATAGAAAGAGAGAGAGGATAAAGAAGAAGGAACAGAAAAAGGGTAAGAAGAAAAAGAAGAAAAAGGAAAAATAATAAGAGATCTTGAAGAAAAAGAAGGTTTTTGTGGCAGACGCCGAAAGAAAAGCGAGTAGTAGAAGAAATTCACCGAGGAGGAAGAAGTGGAAAGTGATAATAATTCATCTCGTGTTTTTGAAGAATCCACAGGAGATGTGCGCAGGCGGAAGAAATGGCCGAACGTCCGACGCGATGATTTATGGAAAATATTACAACTGCTGGACGTGAAGTAACAATTTCTTCTTGCGCTGTTCTGTCCCCTGAGTCAGGGTCAAGCTTCCCCCTGACCCCCTCCACAACTATCCCCAAATCCACACACCCCCCACCCCAGAACACCACAGCCCTTACATACACATCAGAAAACCACAATGTCATTAGGGAATTGGTTTCTTGAAGAAGTTGCCACAGCTCCGCCACTTCCAAACGCGTTGGCCAACACTTTTCCTGGCGTCTTTTGCTTCATCTTACTCTAGTTTTCTTTCACATTTTAGTTTCTTTCCTTATTGTATCTTCTGCTTCTCAACTGCTTCCACTTGAATTCATCATGAATATTGAAATCCACTAACGAAAAAATGTTATTCAATCTCCCTGCCTTCGTATTCCGTAGTATTATCGTCTTCGACTAAAATTATAATCACTATTATAATCACAATTTTAACATTATTCTCTTTGTGGGATGTTGTTAATTTCTCAATGAATTTTCTCCATTAACTGTTTTACAATGCCTTCATATATCATTGCTACTTTTGTTTCGCTTTATAACCTTTTCATTCTCATCTTCTCACTTTACAATCGCTTTCAACTTTTTTACCTATTTTGTCTTATTCCACCTCATCTTCTCCTTTTCCTCAATTCCTCAGGTTTTATTCACCTCAACTCCTCTCCTCAACTACTGTATTTTTATTCCACCTCTTTTCGAATATCATCCTTGTTCTTTCATCCCTCACCTTCCAACTCCCTCCGTCCTTTCTTGCCCTTTCATTATCTCCTTCCTCCGTTTTCTTGTTCTACCTAACATTTTTCCTTCCTCCACATTTTCTTCATCAACCTGTATTTTCTCTCTGATTGAAGCCTTCTCATTTTCGAACTTTACTCTCGCGATTTGTTTGGTGCACTCCATTCCTCCCTTGAATTGAATTTTTAAATTACTCTATCCGCATTTTCTTTATAGTCTCCTTTTGTGTATCTTTCTAATTTTCCTCTTCTCTTCTTCTTTTTTCTCCTCCTTCTTCTTATTCCACTTCTTCTCTTTTCCTCCCTTCTTCTTCCTCTTCTTCTCCTTCCTTTCCAGAGATGTCTACTTCCCCACTACTCCTCTCTCCGCTACTTGCACTTAGTCACTCCTCCTCCACCTCCTATTCCATTCTGTAGCCACAACAGTGGTGGCTAGGCCCCTTGTCGACCATTCTGGCCGGCTGCAAATTCCTTCTTCTTCTCTTTCTTCTCCATCTCCTTCTTCTCCTTCGTGCGCTACGTGCTCCTATCAATGTTTCATTTTATTCCATTTACCTAATAGCAGCCGCCAACTACACCACTAAACCTTTTGCTCACTGCTCTTCTTCATTCCCAAACCATGAGTGCATCTTGAAATGTGCAGAACAATGGAAAGAATGGAAATACTGAATTAATGAGAGTGAAATCGATAACTTAATAAAGGAAACAATCGGCTTATACATGTAGAGGATAGCAGATTCACGAATGACGTCTGAACTACTGAACTGATTAACTTGAACTTTGCATATAGATTCTTAATTCACCAAGGATGGTTAAAGGCCTATTCTCAATTCTTCAAAATTTCATTACATTGAGTTTATAGTTTGTCAAGTTTTTAATTAGATCCTTGCGGAGCACGGGTTACCTGCTAGTAAATGATATAATAGATTATCTCATTAGATACATAGTACAGTAGTCTGATATAATATTAGTACATAAGCTCCATAAGAACTTGAATTTTCAGAATTCAAATTTTATCAGCTTCAGATAAAAGATAATTTATCATCATTAGCAGATGTACATGCATGATGATACTTTTGTTTATTAGTATATTTGGATTGCTATGAGAATGAAAATCTCATTCTCAAGCATTCCTGACTAGCAATTGGGAGGTACCGGGTTCGATTCCCGGGCTGGCAACTAATTTTTGGATAGTAGTTCTCATCGAGTTTCCATCTAGCTGTTAACCCTGTTGTCAATGTCTGCAGTAGCAGAAGTCTTCGGGGTGATTTACAGCCTTTATTTAGGATTTTCGTTAAATAATAATTATATATTAATTAGCATTTGAATAAATGCATTCTCTATTTAATTCCATCTGTAGAATGAAAATCCTTCATTATTGAACTAGCAGTTAACCCGTGTTTCGCAATGGTCTAATTAAAAGCTTGACAAACTGATAACTGATGACCTACTGAAATTTTGAAGAATTTAAATGGACTTATAACTATCCTCGGTGAGTTGAGAATCTATATGCAAAACTTTTAGTTAATCAGTCCAGTAGTTCAGACGTGATGATGCGTCGTTCGTGAATTTCCTAACCAATACCTGTATAAGCCAATTCTTTCCTTCATCATATCATAATATCGGGGCACCGAGCTTCGCTCGTTATTTATTTATTGACTTTTGATAAACCGAACACAATTCTTTAAAATGATTGGGGAAGTACTAACAGGCACAGTCCAAAACTGTTTCTTTCCCGAATTTTGACTCATACACTATATAGTCCAGAAAGTAGGTTATTGTGCAGTTGAGAAGTTGATATTGTGGTAATCATTCATATTGAATGAAAAAGACTAAGGAATTGTCTGTGGTTTTTGACAATTTCTTAGTCTTTTTCATTCAAAGTAGGTTATGTTCCATACACTTGAATCCAGGTTCAATTTTCTGTTCAAACATTTGAAAACAAAAAAATTATAATTTAGATTATATACAAACCAAATTGAATAACAAAATAACACTCACTATTCACTTAAAATTGTCAAATAATGATCAACTTTGAAAAAGTGAAAATATGTAAATATTTTGAAAATATTATATACTCTAGTTTAGGGGGGTTATCATGTCATGTCAATAAATCAGATTATGTTGATCAAGTCGATTAAATTGTCTAGCTAGATAAAATTTCTCGCTGATTGATTATGATTACACAGCTGGAAATAATTCTGTCTCTCTCCACAAGGCATACGCATCTTCTGTTATCTAGAGACGACGAAATGGTCATCTGTTTTCCAAGGATGAATTATCCTTTTAATGTCGTTCAGCGAGTTTTCCAAAGAATGAGACCAAGTGCAATCGAATTTTTATATCATAAACCTACTATGTTCCAAATTTCGTGGAAATCGTTAGAGCCGTTTTCGAGATCCGTTGAACATAAATAACCAGATATAAGAATAACCAGATATAAAAATAACCAAATATAAATATACAGAAATTGCTCGCTTAATATAATAGGATATCATAGAGTGAAGAGAGTGAGAAAGGTTCGAAAATGTGATTGTCGTAGCTAAGATAAAGAAAACGTAACGAACAAACATAAGTGAAGATGTGAAAACTGAGAATACAGTGAGATCGAGTCCAGAGAATGTGTGAAATGTGAAGATGTAGAGATTAGCTGGATGCCGAAGTCAAGTTACAGAAATTCCAAGAAACAGTATTATTGACAGGGGGGAACAAGAATAAGAAGTGAGGGAAACCCAGAAAGAGAGTGAAAAAGCATGAGAACGGAAAAGAAAGTGAAGGAGGTG
This sequence comes from Nilaparvata lugens, assembly GCF_014356525.2. Classification (NCBI taxonomy): domain Eukaryota; kingdom Metazoa; phylum Arthropoda; class Insecta; order Hemiptera; family Delphacidae; genus Nilaparvata; species Nilaparvata lugens. The sequence goes on from NC_052507.1 coordinate 59,821,054, forward strand.
GATAGGGTGACTGCAGGAGAGTGATAAATGATACGATGTCGAAAATGCAATATTAATACATAACACGATTGGTTTTTCGCGTATAAGGCCGCCGCGGTAAATTGGATACGTCGTTTTGCTGCAACGTCTCTCCTCTTCTTCTCCATTTTCTTCTTCATCTTTTCCTTACCTTCCCCACCTCTCTTTTCATGAAATCGACGTGATCCTATCGTTCGTTTTATCGGTTTGTGTTTTCGATTAAGTAAGCGCGCCTCACACATACTTTTTTCCGGTGTTTTCTTATCGGAAAACCATTTTCAGGGTCTTCTCCACGTCTTTCAACACGATTAATACTGCGTAAATGGGCAGTTTATTCAAATTAGCGTACTTCACAGGATGTGACGTCTCTTATCATGAGAATGATAACAGTTCCTGAGCATGAACTCCATTTTTTACTAATCGCAATGTATTTATAGTACTGTATATAATATATAGTTTTTCATATTCTACTGTATCTAATTTCATGACCTCTTTTTCTATCCAAGGTATCCCATTCCTACTTGATATTTTGCTGCAAAATTCTATGAACTGGTGTATACCAAAATATATTATTAGTATTATTATTAATAATAACAATTATATTATTATTATTTTGCTCCACACATAATTTATGTTTACACTATGTGCTCCACACATCACAATATTACTCAACACATTTCTGAAATCACGGATGAATTCAAGTGAGCACATCATAAATTATATTTCATTTATTCAAAATCCAAATTATTACAACAAAGCTGTAACTCAACATACTCCATACAATTTCACTGTAAAAAGATCATCATCAATATATTCGAGTATAGTTTAGTATACTTCAATAGTATCTTAAGTCACAAAGACGGGAAGGGCCGTTTTGCAGGCGAGAATGATGTTTCTAATCGAGGCGTTAGCCGAGACTAGAATTTCATTCGAGCACTGCAAAAGACATTCACGTCCAAGTAACTTACACTATTTTTTGTCATAATAATTGGAAAAGAATAATTCAGAAACAGAAATCATTACCTGCTTGTGCTGACATTACTACAAGCATTTTATAAACTAACCTAGTTTACAAGTTTCGAATCAGGAATTTCTTGATTGTAGTTGACAAAACATCCACCTGGAGCGCTAAAAAGAGTTTTGCTGTTCCAAATCTGGAACTAGGAAACATACTCGACTGTAAAGAGAACATATGATTTTATTACAAATATAAAGAAAATAAAAATCTCATATTTTAAAAAAAAGGTACTGAGATTCTTATTTTCTTTATATTTATATTACAAGTAGCCCTATACAGGAAAGAGATAGATTTATTACAGCATAGTATGCTGTAATGAGAATCATATGTTTATTTGTTCTACAATCAGCTGTTTACCGGCTTGATTTCATGGATGTAAAACAGCTGAAATTGAATGACTATGACAAAAAATATTTATACTTTACTTCAATACAGCACAATACACACATACATTACAAGAAACAAGACATTGAAGCCCAGATTACACCAACGTTTCATAATACAAATCAATAAATAATACAAGTACAATAATCGTATGTTGGTGAATTGAGAGTTTATTTTTGTTATTTTGAGTTCAATAAGTATTATAATGTTGTGATTAGTAAATTTGTGTTGCTTCTATTCCAGTTGTGCTATAATATTGAATGCTGTTATCTTTAGTTGAATGTAGTGTGTATTTTCCTTCGAAAAAGATATTCTCTAATGTGTAAACTTCATTCTATTGTGTTCCATTGATTTCTGTGAGTTGTTCCGTACTATGTTGGATTCCATGAATTGTTGTGCATTCAAAGGCTTAGCTCTATTTGAATTACATAAGTTGAACAGGACACTGTTATGTTTTAGTTTTAAAATGTTTAATTTTGTGTGTGTTTCACCAATGCAACCATCTTGTTTGTATAACACACAATTGTATTTCTACATAACCCAGCAGTTTGACACCATAAATTCACCCCATGTCCTATCACTTCCTACAAGCTTTCTACAACAGGAACGCACACTCCATGAATTCGCTAAGCAAGAGTGAATTGAATTTTTGACTGAATGTGTGAAGCGGGCGAGATTGATGCCCGGGCGGGTGGAGTGAAGAGTTGTGAGCTCGCTTAATATTAATCAACAATTGGATGTGGCTGGGAATGACCGTGTGAGAAGCCTTTAAAAAGGTGTATGTTGAACATGGGAAATCCACTCAAGTGTTCTGCCATACAAAATGCATGATTCCATCAGCAGTCGGCTTGCTTTTCTTTTCTTCTTTCTATTCTTCTCACTTTCTTCTTTTATCACTCACAGTTGCTTTATTTTTTGTGCTGATGTGAAGAAGATTGAATGTTAACTTGCTATTCTTTGTCTTTCTCCTTAAATTTGCTCCTATACTTCTCACTTCTTTTTTGTTCCCTATTCCTTTGACACATTCTTCTCGTTTTCCTCTTTACATTCTCATTATTCTATACCTTCCATCTTTGTTAATAATTTTTCGTCATTCTCCCACTCTCCTTCACTATGTTTTTCCTCGACTCCTCAGCAACTTTGCCGGCTAGATAGCCGAGTTGACTAAGGCGTTGCACCCTTCAGTCAGCTCCCTGGTCGCGGGTTCGAATCCCATGAATAGGCATAGACGTTTGATCATCTCATAATTCAACCTCGCACTTCCCATTACCCACGCACGAGCAAAAACCTCATGTGGGCATCATATGCAATAAAAAAAACTTCTCACTGACTCCTTTCCCTAGTTATCCTTGAATTTCCCCTTCTAGTCATCCTATCCATCCATTCCTTCTTCATTTTTTCCTCCCTTTCCTTCCTTATTTTTCCATTTTTTCAATAACATTTCGTTTTTTTTCCATTCCAACCTCAATATTGGCTTCTTCTTCTGTCCTCCACTGCTATAACGGTATTCATCATCTTATTATTCCATTTTTCTTTTCTTGTTTATTCCGTCTCCCTCCCACAATCTTCTGCTGTCCTCTTTTTCCATCGGGTCATTATTATTCTTAGATTCTTCTACAGCAGGAATACATTTTTCCTCCACCTCCTGTCTAAAGAGGCTACTTTACTCCCTGAAACATAGTACTAAAGTGTCACTTCTTCGCTCTCGGGAGGAAAAAACAGAAAAATTCACTAGAGCGTAAAAGTGACTCTATTCAAATAACATGGGAAACATCTCTGTTTTAAAAACTTACATTTGAAATAGGTTAGAAGGTCTAAGCTCAGATGAGGAAGCTATAGAGTAGTCATTAAACTAACTAAATTCAATACCTCAACAAGACATTTGATCAATATATGAAATATATGTTTCATGCTAAAACTGTTACAAACTTCATATCAGTATACTAAAAAATGTATAAATATTTTTTTTCATATTCCATGTTATTCAAAATACCAACCAACATATATTCCCCATTAACTAATCAAATTTGAAACGGGAACTTCATCATATTGTTGTAGTCGAGTCGGCGGCCATTGTTGCTACAACTTTTGTCGACAGATAGCGCTGTCGGCGGTAAACTGTGTGATTACAAGCCAGCTGTTTAATTTTTAAGTTATGTTGTAACACATTTTACTGGTCACGTAAGTTTTTATTTTTTTTTATTTGCAGTTTTTATAAAAATGTAGGTGGAGGAAAAATGTTGTGTACGTCACGAGTGAAAAATGTTTTTCTCCCTCAGGAAAATTGTTGCCTTCGGCTTCGCCTCGGGCTTCAAACTTTTCCTTCAGGGAGAAAAAACAGTACTTTTCACTCTAGATATACAAATAACTATTTTTCGCATCCAAAAAGTAATTCTTTCTGGTTTTTGTGATTCACTATTTCTCTTCTTCTTTCCTTCTCCTTCCCTATTGTTTTCTTTGCTTTCCATCAATATATTCTATCACATCTATCATCTATCTTGTTGAATAACATTATCTCTTTATTCCATTCACATCTCCTCCTCCATTCCACTGACCCATCTCTTCAACATTCTCTCTTTCTTCTATTTCACATTTCTTCGTTCTATCTTCACATTTTACAGTGATATTCCTCGATTTCTCCTTCTCCAAACTCTTTCGTTTATTTCTCATTCTTATTTCTCTCTTTCCCTACACCCTCCCTTTCCTCCTACTCTTTCTTTTACATTTCCCCTTCTTATTCAGTAGACGCGAAGAAGATTGAATATCTGGTAGGTTTGTGGCTGTAGTGAGACCCAATCCCACTGTCAGCATTTCTCATAAGCAACGACAAAGCTTCCCATTAGAACAATGCTGGCAGATTGAAGTGAATTCGTCCGGCTTGAAGTGTCGATTTGTGAGGCGGCTCACATCACATGCACATGTCTGAATATTCAAGTGAGGGGGAATTAGTCGGGGGATTTGTTGCTTGCCTCCAATGAAAACAACTGTAAAGTGAGTCTGTATACATCTCCACAGAGTCTCAAGAATAAGGCTTGGTTTCTGAATAATTTCCAACTGATTCTGGTTCAATCACTGGTCCTTCAATATGCACCTTTTGGGAAAATAATCCTACTCTTAAGTCTCACAGAAATAATGTAGGAATAATAGAGATTTGTATCAACTATTTCTTTTTCCTATAAGTTTCTGTTAAAGAAGGTTCAAATAGGTGTTGGAGGCTGGTGTGTAATGTTGATAAGCTGCGTTTACACCAAAGTTGTTAACAAAACGTTTATTTTTCCGTCCTTATAGATTCTATTCGATTGAACGGAACTTGACAAACACATATGTTCATCATGTGTATGATAAGTTATGTTCAATCTTATAGAATCTATAAGGACAGAGAAATAAACATTTTTTATTCATTTATCTATTAGGTTAGCACAAACAATACAATGATCGGAAAAGAAAAAACAGGCTATTGCCCAAAACTTCTCCAATTTCCTAACTCAGTTTCAAATTGTCCAAATACTGTATTATACATAGGCTATGTCCATTTCAATTTTCTATATTTTGTTAATAACTTTGGTGTTAACGCAGCTCAAGATAACAAATATTTTTAATGTTTCCAAAATTTTATGTGATTCTTCAACTTATGTATTATTTGTGATATAGAAAAAAAACACTGTACAGCCCACTAGTATTATTTAATGCATTATTTAACAGCTACTACTCATGTTTTTCATTCATACTTGAATGATCATATAAATTCTCCTATGAACTTGATTCTTGAATATTAAGATAAGGTTCCCGTTTGTCAGGTGTCCAATATTCAAAACCATCTCACCAAGGAACACTGTTTATTAAAGCTTATATAGTATGAGTTTTGTTATCATTTTCCTGTTTTTATTAAAGTTTGGTCGGGTGTCCAATTTAAATCTATTCCGCTGGGAAACTCTTCTTATAAAAGCTTGTATATCATTTTTATTATGATTTCCCTGTGGCTCAAAAGACAAGGCAAGAAATGAGTTCCAGGGAATTCATCAAAACGTTTTCAGCGAATTAACCGAATTAAATCAGCCAAAAAGTCATCACTAAATATTTCCCCAATCTCATATCGATCAAGTGTATCGGATTGAAGCATAATCGTATATAATAATGAATTTGTGGGTCTTAGCATTGGGAAGTTCAATGAAGCAATACTGAGACAAACTTTGAACAGTGAAAATTCTATATAGCATCATGCTTTCCTTCCAACAAATTAATGTTGAAAGTTTGGAGTGTTGGAAGTGTACACCACTCGCACAAAAACAATCAACTACTTTCACAAGGGAAAAAAATACTATCCTTCTCTTTGCTACTTGGAAGAATCAGTTTTACGAGAATCCTTCTAACAGAAATCACAAAACTCGTGATTGCTTATGCTGGTCAATCAAGGTACAAGCAAATTGTCATTCTTCTGGGAGACAGCCGAGAGAAGAGAGAATTGTGAACAGAATTTTGTGTCGGGTTGGAAATCAAATCACACGAGCCAGTCAGTTCAGTTGAGGCCCTTGTCACGTTTGCAATACACAAGTAACCTTTCCGATAAACATATTCGACTCTTGCTTGCCGCCAAATTGACCTCCCACCCCCTTTCCACTAACCTTCTCTCAATCACAAATTCCCTTCTTCAGTCTCAAATCCCTCTGTGTTCTCTATCTATGTGTTTCTCTCTGTCTTGTTGTTCAATATTTCTATGTATTCGTCAACCTTTTTCTAAATTTATTATTTTCCATCATGGATAACTTTAATTTTTCTAAAGTATAAGTATTCTTCTCATTTCTCCATCTTCATATCAATCTTCATTTTCATCTTCATCTTCATATCAATCTTCATTTTCATCTTCATCTTCATCTTCATCTCCATCTTCATTTTTATCTTCATCTTCATTTTCATCTTTATCTAGATCTTCTATTATTCTACTTTTTCTCCCTCTCCCGCAGACAACCTCCTTCACCTCCTTTTGCTCCTCCTCCATCTCCTCTTCCTTCAGTTTCTCATCCTCCTCCTCCTCCTCCTCCTCCTCCTCCTCCTCCTCCTCCTCCTCATCCTTCACCTTGTCCCCTTCCTCCTCTCGCTTCGCTTCTCCTTCTCCTCCGCCTCATCCTTCACCTCCTCCTTCTCCTCCTCTTTTTCCACACTGAAATAAACAACTGGATTTGCCCTTCTCCTAATTTCTTTATCCTCAATGACTTGAATTTTTAAAATTTTTAACCTTTTTTTTCTTCTCCTGCTTTCCATTCTTATTCTTCCTCCCCTCATTCTCATCCTGCTTCTCTTTTTCCACTTTGAAATAACCATATCTGAATTTGTTTGTCCCTTCTTTGCCTGCCGGCTTCAATCCATATAGGCTACAGAAAGAACTGATGTCGTTCCCTCACAATACAATTCGGCGTTCTGGTTTCGGGTTTTGCGTCCACCTTGATTCCGACTCCCAGTGGACATGCAGATTTTTTCATCATTTTCCCCTCAGCCTACAGTGACATTCACTCCAACCGTCAGTATTCCTCATGTATAACACCAGCGCTCCCCATTCAGCCAATGCTGAAAGTTTAAAGAGAATCTCACAAAACCAGCCCTCAGCCACATCGCTGAAAGCCTCAACTTTTACCTGTCTCTTGTTTGTCTCTTGTTCTTGAGTGGTTGGTTTTTTGCAACGTCCAATTTTAGTTTGAAAACCGATGAAATTAACAAGTTTGTCCCTGAAGAGCGATATTTTGTTGATTGAAGTCAATCAACAACTCAACATGAGCAAATTGATTTTCTTTCTGCATGATAATCTAGGGTTTTTCTTTTATTGAAGTAGAAAAATCAAACCTATCAATGGTTAGGTCTATCTGAAGACCTAGAGCAGGATTCAAAGCTCTTAATCAAGTATATAAAACTATCTCCAATATCTATTTATAAGCTTATCTATAATAAGGTAAAATGTCAAGTTGGTATCCCTGAAAGATGAAATTATACTAGTTTAATTCTAGATAGAAGGCTCATCAAATTTTCAAGTCATTCAAATTAGTTTCAAAACTTATGCTGTCATAGTTCAATTCTCTTAAGAATATTCAAGTATTGAATTGTATTTCCCCAACCTGCTATTTCATTCAAACAGAATTGCTGTCTTATCCATCGATAAGCAGTTTATGAACTCAATTGTTAATTAATACGGTATGATAATATGAATAATTTGATTTTTTATCCCTTCTATACAGAGATACTAGTTTACTTCCCAAGTATGCGTCATAAAGTATAGTTCTCTTCAGTTTAATTTCAGTTTACTCTTTGAAAATTTGGAATCAATTACTTCTTTTTGCTCTCGAAATACTGTCAATTTTCGAACTGATCCACTGGATCCACTTCGAATCTATAATGGTAGTATCATCTTTAGAAGATGATAAAGAAGATAATTTTGAATAAAATTTAGAATTTAGAAATAGGCAGACACATCTAGAAAATACCTGAGTCTATACCTAATTCATGCAGGTGAACGGGCTAGAGTCAAGAAAACTTCAATTAATCTTGCCATGCCTGATTTAATAGGTTTATACTATAGAATAACACTACAATTTGAAATAATTGAAAAATACAAACAGCTTCAATAAACATTGGCAACTAAAAGCGAACAACAGAAACTACAATTTCATGTTACTTTGTTGACATTCTTCATCTGATTTGAGGGCGCATTACTATCCTTCGTTTAGATAGCAATACGTCACAAAACCAAACAATATCAGTCATAAAATAACAAATTAATTTCAACATGAAATTACTCAAGAAAGAAAAGCCCGTTGAACCGAAATTTCGTCGATAGTAACCCATATAACCCATTTCATAATAATTTTGAATCCCCACTTTTGATTGACATTCTCGAATGAACCTTTGTTTCACTACACTGCACTTTCGTTGGTCTGTACGTTGTTTTATCGTCGGGGTTACAGTCCTTTGTTTTTGGCGGTGAACTTTTACCGGTTGAATTTGGCTTGACGGCGACGTCCTCTTACGTCCCTAGACCTGTCGTCTGAACGGGTGTCTCGAAGCGGTGTTACATAAAATTGCGGAACCAAAGTGGTGGTAGTACATGAAGTTGGTTTGGGGACACACATGAACCGCTGTAAATAAATATATTACAGCATTAATTTCTAACTCTTCCTACAATTCATCAAAAGCTAAAACAGGAGTTATCTATTGATTACAATTAATTAAATTCTCTCATTCTATTTGAATCCTCATTTTATATAGATTTTCATCTTTAAACTACTGATTCTTTGTATCAGAATTAATGGATCTTTCTTCACAAATAATTCAAAAGTTCTGTTATAATTTAATAATTTAGCGTTCAGTTAAAAGCCTTAACGCCATGAGAAAACACAGTCAGAAAAATATAAAATTGAGTCTTAAACTCAATATGAACATAATCTTAAAAATTTCATTCCAATTTAAAGGCTATCTTCCTGACTTTCAGCAATACTCCACGATAATATATCTCCAGAAACAATAACTCAAATGTAACGTAACTGAAAACTTTCTATACTTCTTTAGAAAAAAAATTATAATTATCTTCCATCACTAATAAAATCAAAAGGATTATTCTCAATCAATATTATTAACTTGAAAAATAACAGGCTTGTTAATACCATACTCTTATGGAAGTTTCAATCAATTAAATTCCCTAAATTATATTTTAACCTTATTTTACGTACCTTAGCGGTTATTTGAAGAAACAATTATTCGTACATGATGAAGAAACACAATTAAACCTTTCAGGACATGGCACTACTAGAAAATTTAAACTTTAATAAAAATAAAACTAGCTCCTACATTAACTAATGATATAACTTGTAAACTGCCCAAAAAGGGCGAAACATAATGACTACATCTTTACTCTCGTAGTGCTCCTAGCAAAGTGTCCTCCGAAACGTAATCTGGTCTCGCGGCTGGGGAATCCCCCACTACTGTATTTAGAAACAGGTCTCCTATTGGGCGAAGGGAATCAATTTGACCAATCGTCGCGTGGCTTCTAGAGCCTTTGGACCAATAGTAACTGCAAAATCGGTAGTTTGTTATAATTCAATGCTTGCTGTTTTCCAACTTATCGCACTCTATGTCGCGACAGGTAGGCTAAGTTTTAGAGATAATTCCATAATCTACATTCCTCGACGACTCGGAGCCACAATTTTTAAATATCTATCATGGGAAACTCGAAGTCATGGTCGTTCATAATAGAGAGAGAAAATAATTTATTTCGCTAACTCACTTACAATAATGGCTCTAGTCTATTGCGTATTAAATGTACTATTATAACTTGGGAAAAGGCCTGAATTAAAAAATAGTGCTCGGCACAGTAGAATGAGGAGTATTGATGTTCATGTTGATTGAAACTCCGACAGTCTGGTAAGGAATATCATTGCAAGTGCAGTAACACACGTACAATCAAAAGTACGCTACCACATTTAGCAGTCATAATGACAGGATAATACAACTGTTCATCAATTACCGAAATAATCCAATTACAAATTTATTTCGATCAATCAGAAATCCATAGTCCAGAATACAGAAACTTCAAGATACAGACATTGCACCAAATATGCTACCCTACCGTGGGTAAATGACCTCTCCAACATTCAATTTCAGGGTGGTCATTAATTTCAAAGCCTTCTCCTCAATTTTGAGGAGACCTATTTAGCATTTCCAGGTATTAAGACAACCAGAGGATCAGAAAGGACAGGCCCATTGTTAGAACGCATGCATGAATGCATAATTGTGAATGTATAGTTGAATGGCATGTGGGAAATGGCATGTTTCATAGGATGACGACCAGCACTTTTAAAGCATGGTTATTTCAACACTTTCAACCAGGAATTTTAGAAAGTTGTGCACGTGGTAATTGAGGATTTTTGACAAGCATGTGGCAAAACTAATATTCTGAGAGGTCAATGACAAGCCTCAATTGGAATTTAAAGACCTTTTTGTAATTGAATAAATAATGATCACTAAAGCTGTATTTTGATACCGGTAATCCATATTATATGTTACATTACTCATGAGTATTAGGTAGGCTGTTTCTTAAAATATAGGGTAGTGCACTACAAATAATTATGTATTAAATTTTTTAATTTTTACTGTAGACTACAATTTATTACTTTATGTGATTGATGTTATGTTACTATGTCACATTTGAATTTAGATTGATGTATTTGCACTTGTGAATTTGATGCATTTATTCTCATTTTTGTATTGTTTGTTTTGTATTGGTTTGATGTAATATTGATGTATATATTCATATTATCGGAGTTGATTAAATCTTTAAGAGAGTAAAGAATTATTGTATGTCTTGTTAAAGAATCAGTTTCATAGCTGAGAGTCAGGGAAGATAATTTTTTTCTTGAATGAGCTTCAGCCTATTTTTTATTACAAACTCTAGATTATTATTCCTCTGAAAGAGAACTGCGAGTAATTAATAAAGTTTGAAGTAGAGTCCCCAATATTGTTAAATACTGGAAAGATAAATATTGGCAAGTAGTGGTGGTAGTCACAGATCCCTTATGAAGAGGAACCCCACACATGAGCGACAGGTTGACACATTAGGCTATATATGGAGGAACGAGAACGTCCCAAGCCAGTCTTGAAGAATTGGTCATTGAGAGGTGTCAAGTGTCCTGTGTTGAGGTATTCTCTGGGATTGGAAAACAGCAGCATCAGATATCACAATTCATAGGAGAGTGATGTGATCAAGCTACAGTGAGTCTTATCATCAGTTTTATTCTTGACACATACTAGGATTTCAATTATTGATTTGTGACTCCACTAAAGCCAAAAAATAGCAACAACCTTCCAGTTTCCTTTTTCAAGTAGGGTTTAACAAAGAATTATTAGTAATTTCAGAGGAAGAGTTTTTATTCAATTCCATAGATTTGAAATTTATTTTAAATTATTGCTTTTGAATTTCAGTTTTGAACATTTCTTGAAAGATTTAATTCTATTGATAATTGTATATATTGATTTTAATTACTCACTAGCATTTCTTGGATTCTATGTTATTATCAAATTCAAATTGAAAACTTCATTTTCAATTTTTAAATTGATTACATTTTTGAGTAAATTTAGTTTTGAAGCTCTATTCATATTTATTTTCTCTCATTTGTGAGGCTTCTCAGCATTATTGCAACTTTATTTCATTTTCGTCTATTTGAATTCTCAATATAGTTTAGCAATAACTGATTGATTTCTTGTTTTATTCAACAAATCCCAAATTCACGACCCAGAGTGAGAGTTTCAGGTTATGTTTATTTATATTTTATCATTTTACTAGTATTTATCTATCAACTATTATTTTCCTAGTCAAAAAGGACTGGGTGGCGCCCATACAGAAACCATTATGTTGGCAAATTATCCATTGAATTTAATGAATTACTCATTATATGATTATTTTTAATTTCAAGTACTTTATGTAAAGAGCAAGTAGACGAAGAGCTCAAATATCATCACAAGAAGTGAGACCTGGACTATTGACATTCAAAACTAATACCCTAGACTAAACTGATACCCGAGCTTCAAATGCAAGTATCTCCAACCTAGAATTAGTTTAAATAGCAGGGAATTGCACTAGCCACGGATGCGCTCAGTGATTAAATCTCGGAGACGCTCTGGACTCTGAGAATCCATTTCCTGAGGTCGTCACATGTTTGGACAAGACTGACTCTGTTGACTCAGCATCAGCCGCTACTTGGACAAGAATTATTCGAGCATAGCGATGTTTGGCGAGTCCATCAGAATGTGCAAATAGTCTGGAGTCCTAGGGCACAGCACTTCGACAAACACAAGGAGGTCATCTCAGCTGTTGACGATTTCAGTTTCAACGTTATCCTCAACGTGAATTAACTGGTTAATAGATGAATTAAATTATCAAAGTAGCCAGTTCAATGATGAGACTTATTAGTTTGAGTAATCAGCTTCAATAGGAATATTTAACTCTGTCAATGTCTTTGTTTAACTGCTTTTCTTCGAAAGAATGGTTGAGAAAAAATGTAAGTTGATCCAGTTCAAAGCTAGATGGAAGTTGAGACGTCTCATAGCACTTGTAATGAGATTTAATTCTGGAGGTTTAGGATGTCTCTAATAGAATATGGTTCCAATATATTCTAGGATAAATCAAAAACATTTCTTGAGTATATTGTAATGAAAATGTATTCGTGAATAATTGTGCAAAACTGTCTCAAATTGCAACCTTCCCATACAAAGTCATACAAGTCTCAAGGCATGGCTGAAAATTGGCAGTTAATGGTACAACCAGATAGTTAAGTCAACTTGTTCATTGATTCAACTTGTTCGTTGGGCAAGTTTAACTCCCGTGTGACTTAGCCTCTGTGACATCCCCAGGAGTCGCAGCTCTTCATTTAAAGTCTCCGGCAAAGGGTAAAGCAAACAGAGAACGGCCTGCTTAGTGCAAAGATCAAGAAGCTACTTTGAAGTTGGACATTGTTGCGACTAAAATCTCGGTTACGGTTAGCTCAGGAGACATCAGTTAGCATGTTAACTTCCCGTTGTAATTCATGGGGGAAAGCTTTTCGTGTACAGTGAATTCCTATGTTTAGATCCAATGTTTGAAAAACTATTTTTTGGAAATTAATTAGTCTACTGGTTGAAAAGATGCACAATGGACAATGTTAAGATCAAAATCTCGATCTAGAGAGAGCATGCAAACACCTTTTTCGTGATACTAAGTTCTTGCTCTTGGAGCTTCATGTATAATATTGGATTTATATAAATCAACAATCAGTGACAAAAACAGAGACATGAAGTAAAATTATAATTCATATCTTTGAGTTATTTTGACTTTTCATAAGTGAGTTGTTGCATTGACTAATGACAAGGAGCCTACTTCTGATTGAATTTTGCATCTCGACCAATTCATTAATTTTTTCAACATCCATTTGCAAACTGCTGTTGGCCAAATCGTTGGGTAAGCAATGACCTGTGTGTTTGATACAGTGGAACAATAGAGAGAAGAAAGTATTATGCTCAAAACATGATACATAATATTGGAGATAGAGGGCATTGTGCTATCTGATCTCTATGGTAAGACTGAATAAGAGTAGATTATATCTTCTCACATCACCATTCCATTACACAACTTAAACATCATTAATACAAATACTTTTGTGAAATCGTGGTGGATTATTTGGTCACAACGATAACATGTTTGGTATTTTAATAGTTGAAGCTCATTTTACTCGAAATCCAATTGAATCCAATTTGCTCTCCGAGCAAAGTTTCCACTGCCTTTCTTAATTATTCACTTATCCTTGAAACAATATTTTCATAATCCTGAATCGTACTCGATCGAATATTTCTACGCAAATCCTATTCGCTTTACTATTACGTGACAACTTAGTGAACTATTATGAACGTGGTGGTGTCTCATACGTGTTTATGTTTCGTATAAGTTCCCAAAAATTATTTCTCCAACTCACTCTACACATGTCAGAAACTAATTTTTTGTTTTCGGCCTGCTTTAGAATGTTTTCGCAGAATGTTTGCCGACGATGTGTTGTGTTGTGGTTGTTCTGTGATGATGGATGTGCAAAACCATCTCAAGGGTTCGAATGCCATTCACCAGCTAACAATACGACTCGTTAATTCTGCGGTGTGCGATGCCTTTCGAGGCGACATATTTTTGACAGTCGTCTCAACAAACATGACTAATGATGGGCGAGGAATTGGAACAGAATGAACAGAGAAGAATAATTTGAGAAGAATAAGGAGGATATGAGGGAATATTTGGAGAAAGAGCATTGATGAAGCAGAAGGAAGTATAAAGAATCCAGTAGGCCTACGTTAACTGATCGTATCAGGAAAAACACACGGAGAAGTGGAAAGTAAACGAATGCAAAGAAGAAGGTGAAAGGTAAAGTAGAAGAAGAATAAGGAAAAGGAGGTAGACGGAAAAAAATCAGAAAAGTAGGAAGAAAGGAACGGAGAAGAGGGGAAACAGCCAGAGAATGATGAGGAAGAATATTAGAACAAAAAAATATTCGTTAAGGAAAGATAAATCATGTTAAGGGAATGAACATCGAATCGACGAAAAAGGTGTTTGATAGAGGAAAATAACTAGCAGAAATGCAATAGTCATTGGAAAGTGTGAAATGGAATCAAAAAAATGAAATACCCTAGAAGACTTCAAAGAGGCGAAATGAAAAAGAGAAGGTTTAGTAGAGAGAGGTTGGTTAATGTGTGGAGAACAAGGAAGAGGAAGAGCAGAATGAGAAAGTTGGAGAGAGAATAAGAGGGATGAAGAACAAAAAGCAGAAGAAAAAGAAGAAGAAGAAGAAGTAGAAGAAGAAGAAGAAGAAGAAGAAGAAGAAGAAGAAGAAGAAGAAAAAGGAGGAGGAGAAGAAGAAGAAGAAGAAGAAGAAGAAGAAGAAGTTGAAGAAGATAATGATGGAGAAGAACATAAAACGAGAAAGAATAAGAAGAAGAAGTAAAGGAGATAAATGATGGTAGATGAGTGATGAAGCAAAGAAAATAAGGGATGCAGGGTGTGAAGAGAAGACTAATGGCCTGTGTTTGTGTGTGTTGGAGCTTTGAAAATATTGATGGAAGACACAGGAAGGACATAAATATAACTGGATGTCACCGACTGGTCAAAACTCGGATACAACGAGTTGGTATTCACAGAGAGCCACACCAAACTGGACTTTCCCTTTTTCCTCCTTACTCTCAGGAGACTTTGATTTGTGGCTCAAGTCCAGTCGACGCTTCCAAACAAAGCATATTTTCTAACGCTCTCGTCCTTCTTCACTACCACCTCCTCATCCTCCTCCTCCTTCTCCCCAACACCCTCTATCCCCTCAACACGTCACTACCCATTTCTTTGTTGAAAAATGCAAAAGACGAAATATGTCTGCAGTTTCTACCACCCCTCTTTGGAATAATAACGGTTTTCAGGGGTGTTTGTAAATGATTATAAGATTCAATTTTGATTTAGTGCAAAACTATCAGCTATATAGGAGCAGAGACAAGAAATATAGTGTATAGTTAAGCCTATTGATTTTGTTTTTTTTTTATTGATTCATCATTATTGAACAGAGTGGTTATCTTAGAATTATAGTACCAATGACGATTTGAATATACAGTATAATATTATAAATTCTTCGCAGATTCATATTATATATGATAGTTGAATTAAACAATCAGAAATTATTATATAATAATATTTTTATTATACAGGAAATTATATATATAGGAAACAATCAGATAATATTCTTCGTAATATTATGAATTCTTCATATAATAATATTATTATTATATATAGGAAATTATATATATAGGGAACAATCAGATAATATTCTTCATGATATTATGAATTCTTTATATAATAATATTATTATTATATATAGGAAATTATATATATAGGGAACAACCAGATAATATTCTTCATAATATTATGAATTCTTCATATAATAATATTATTATTATATATAAGAAATTATATATATAGGGAACAATCAGATAATATTATTCGTAATATTATGAATTCTTCATATGATAATATATAATAATATCATTATTATATAGGAATATTATTTATATTATGCATAATATGCACTACATCATCAATGATCATATTATTATAAATAGGAAATTATATATATAGGAAACAATCAAATAATATTCTTCGTAATATTATGAATTCTTCATAAAAACACATAATATAGTGTAATATTTGAATATAACCACTTATGCTTATCCTTTATCTATAATAGGAGAATATATGATCACCTTATAATAATTATTTCTAATATCCAATGAAAACTATATGAAACAATAGAACTAGGAACTTCTGCTACCGAAAATATTGATCGAAAACTGAATAACAGAAGGAAATGTAAAGATCTATGATAGGAGAATATATGATCACCTTATAATAATTATTTCTAATATCCAATGAAAACTATATAAAACAATAGAACTAGGAACTTCTGCTACCGAAAATATTGATCGAAAACTGAATAACAGAAGGAAATGTAAAGAATGAAACTGTCCTTAAATTGCGCCCAGACCGGGAATCGAATCCGTA
This sequence comes from Nilaparvata lugens, assembly GCF_014356525.2. Classification (NCBI taxonomy): domain Eukaryota; kingdom Metazoa; phylum Arthropoda; class Insecta; order Hemiptera; family Delphacidae; genus Nilaparvata; species Nilaparvata lugens. The sequence continues at coordinate 59,837,562 of NC_052507.1, forward strand.
GGCTATCTCTCCGCTGCCGGTGGAGCGGCTTTACCACTTCGCCGCTATCAATTAACTCACATCATATTTAAACGTAATAATTACACAGCAGTTGATGAAATTTCTACTAAATCTTCTATATTTGATCAATTTAAAATGTGATTACTCACAGTTACTAATTATAAGAATGAGTAGAAGGAGAAGACCGTGATAATAAACCAGAAGAAGACGAAGATGAAACCCACAAATCTATGGGTAGCGGTGGAGAACCATATATATATAAATCAAAATCAAATCAAAATTCATTTATTCAGTGAGTTGCATAAAAAAGATAAGTTTCGCAACATTGAATCGTCACAATCAATAATAAAACACAAAACATAATATAATAATGCAAGGAGGAGACGTCAAAAACAACACTGCCTTTAGAATTGTATGGTATAGATATTCTTGTGATGGAAATTTCGGTGAATTACATTAAAATGAAGACCTAGCCTTATTTTTCAGAGTAGGCTATGTTTATTGATTTGAAATCGCATAAGAAACAGCTTTAGGATCGACTTTTCCCTCTTACAATCCCTCTCTATCTCACCCAATGATAAGAGTTTACACAGATAAAGATTAAAGGATATGGATGAATATTAATGAGTGACTAAGAGAAGAGGAACAAAGAAGATTATAACTGCTGTTTAAGGAGAAAGGTAACGAGCGAGCAGGATAGGTAGTTTGAAACGGAACGACATTTCTTCTGAAGTGATGTGAAGCACTCAGTGACATTTCTTGCATGTGTCAAGCAATCCCCAAGGTATGCACCGACGCTGTCTAGAAAGGTGAGCGAAATAATCCGACCGATCCAAAGTTTGAGCGTAGCGACGCCACGTCAAACTCCAAGAAAAATTATTAAACTTGAGCCTCTCCTCTTAGCGCAGGCAGCAACTTGCCTTTTCAAATCAAATTGCTCAGAAGCAAATGCTCATGTCACTGACACTTTTGGAAAATACGAAGATGAACTAAGGAGGAGAAAGAAGTAAAGAAGAAAAAAACAGGAAAAGGAATAAAGAAGGAGAAGAATAAGAACAGGATAGTCTTCTCCCACCCACAAAAGTATCGTCTACTCCGGTTTTTATGCTTGTCGTAAAAATGACTACCGTTCGACCAGGTTTCCCAAGTCTAGCACTTCTCTGCGTTTCAACCTGCTCAAGAAATGACATGACGATTTGTATCTTATTACCACTGAACTGTCGGATGTGGCAAACGCTTTAGAAGTAAACTTCTGTGTTCTCCTTCTCCCTCCACCTCATCCTTCTCCTACTCCTCCTTCTCTTTCTGCTGCTTGTCATCCTCCTTCCTCTCACACTCACTATACTTCTAGAATATTATCCATTGTTGTAATTATTTTTCAAGAACTGAATGAATATGTGGAAAGCTTTATCTTTTCATCACTACAGAATAGTCTACTGCTCTCCATATTTGAATATACTGTTGAATATTTTGAAGACATGAACTCCAAACCTTTATTTCAGTATTCGATTGAATCAATGTATTAACAATTTCTAGAAATGTGTTATCATATTGATAGAATCTTATACAAATAAGTGTGACCCGTTTGATAAACTCGTTTCTGAGTTGAAGAGTTGCAAATTATGTCTCAATTAATTAGATAAATGGAGTAAGGAGCAATTAGACTCAATAGAGAATGGAGATTAAAATTCAATCAAATTTTCATCCATTCACAGTACAACTCTGGCTGTTCAGCAACGAATACTAAGAGATATCCTAAGAAATTTTTAGAAAATGATCACCTGGTCACCAGTTTCATTCTCTATTATCATTTTCATTGATGCAGCACATTGTTACAATAAGAAAATGAATCACTCATAAAAATACAGTAATGTCAAAAAGCCTACAAATTGAGTCACCAGCTTCAAACTTTCATCATCATTGTCATGAAAGTAATACATAAGAAATTAATTAGAATGAAATACTGGAATGCAGTACAATCAAAAGACTTTCAAACTCATCAAGTCACCAGCTTCAACCCTCTAGGTCTATTATGATTGTCAAGGAGGGATACAACTGTCCATTTCATTTCTCAACCCACTCCAACTCACAATCCAACCAGGATCGCAGCAGTAGTGTTATGAAATTTTCCAGCGATCCATTTGTCTGACCAGAGATCTTCGGTGAGAGACGTAAGTGCCCTAACCTGCTCACCTTGAAGGGCGGAATCATAATTCGACGATGCCCTTCGAAGGACAGCGGTGGTCGCAATTTGGTGTCCCTACAAATTTCATGAGCTGCCCTTGCCCTTATCGAGTTAGGTGGGTCGTGTGTCGCACTCTTGCGGGTAATTTTAAATTACTTGTAAGCTCGATTCGAGAGGCTCACTTTGGACAGGGGAGAGTGAAGGCCCATACTACACTAGTCAGTTAGGCACACCTCCGCAGCCAGTAAACTCAGCCACTCTCAATAATTCAGCGGCTTCTTTCAATGCCCCACTCACTCCAGTTAACTTGTTGGCCACATTTCGATCAACGAGATGCTCTTTCCGGTGCTGAATTGCAGTGTCTTTAAATACACCGAAACTAATTTGAATAAAACTGTAAACTGCACCAACTACTCTTATCTTGTAAGTTCATCGTTTACAATGGAGTACTATGTCGCTCATCCCATTCAACTAAATATGGATTACTTAGAGTAATATTGATCTATGTATTCGATTGCTGAGATGCTCTGTGCTCTGGAACAATTGAAAAAGGTTACAGATGGAATTAAATAGAGAATGCATTTATTCAAATGCTAATTAATATATAATTATTATTTAACGAAAATCCTTAATAAATGCTGTATATCACCCCGAAGACCTCTGCTACTGCAAACATTGACAACAGGGTTAACAGCTAGATGAAAATTCGATGAGAACTACTATCCAAAAATTAGGTGCCAGCCCGGGAATCGAACCCGGTACCTCCCAATTGCTAGTCAGGAATCAAATGAGCGCTGCTATCCAGAGATTGTCAGTTTGGTGTAAGGGTAAGCATTCCTGACTAGCAATTGGGAGGTACCGTGTTCGATTCCCGGGCTGGCGCCTAATTTTTGGATAGTAGTTCTCATCGAATTTCCATCTAGCTGTTAACCCTGTTGTCAATGTATGCAGTAGCAGAGGTCTTCGGGGTGATATACAGCATTTATTAAGGATTTTCGTTAAATAATAATTGAAAAAGGTATAGCTCCTATTATGTTGTTGCAATACAGATGTTTCAGTCGATGCCTTGTTTTCTGTTAGTTCGTGTGATGTTTTGCAAATACAGTATTAGATTTTCCACGGTGCATATCTTCCACTAGATTTGTATTGGGAGAGCTACTGAAGTGAGAATTACTGTCTAAATTACTTATAAATATCACTAGAGAACAATCTCACTATTGAACTATAGACGAGAGACAAACAATTTCATGAGGACAATTCAAATCAACCATTCATTCCCATTGATAGCAGTTTTATAGGGCTCTTAACAGAATAAGAGCATATTTATCAATTAAGTTGATAAATAATTGCTGATGACTTGGTATTGGTTATAAAACGTGACAACACAACCCAATTTTCGTACTACAAGACTTAACAGGATGCAAAAGATGAGAAGTCTCCAGTTGAGCCTGTATTTCCCATTGTTTTTAATGCCAATGGTTCCTGTTCTTTTCAGCTAAACAATTGAAGATTTTTCAATTAGTATTCCATGAGTGTAGAAGAATCAGTTTCCAACGAAACGAACACAGCGACTATACAACTTTACAAACATGTGTCATGTTTCCATGTTTCATTTGACGAGAACATAGATGTTGCTTCCTGTTTGATATTTTCCACCGCTTAATCTATCCTGTAATCCTGTTATGACATTTCTTATTCCTTATTTTTTAAAACCATAAGCTATCACTCTATGAAATCACCATGTACGAAACAACCAGGAACGACCTCCTAAAACGCGATACCAAAATTGGATGAATCCGTGAGTGACACCAAGTACACTCAAAACCCCTCCCCCCGATCAAACAACTGGTTACCCCTCAACCAACCCCCTCCACTCTGACAGAGTAGATGCTGACATGTCATAACAACTTCCTCCTGTCTCCTATCCTCCTCCTCTTCCTCACCGTCACTTCCTCCTCATCATTTCTTCCTCCTCCCACTCTTCCACCACTACCTTATCCTCCTCCTCGTCATCCTCAAACCACCTCCTCCTCATCCTCCACCACCTCCTCCTCAACCCTTGCTGCGGCCTGAAATATTCACACTGATGTGTCTTTGGCAACGACGACAGTTTGTTGGGCCCCCTGTGACCTTGGTTTATTCAGCAGCTGTAATGCAGTTAAGGGTAGATTAAGTATGCATTCTTTATTGCACGGCGCCGGCGAAATTTTTAGCTGCAAAACTTTGGCCGTTGCCAGCCGCTAATCCTTCGCTTCATTGTGCTTTGTGCTCCAGCCATTCTGCATAGTTGAGTCACTCACTCACTCACTCACTCACTTACTCACTCACTCACTCTCACACTCTCTCACTCACTCTTCTAATGCTACTGATGATGTTTCTCATGTTGATACTATGATACTATTGCTGATTGTTCTACCGTTGATGATGCTATTTATTCTGATTTTTTGGATGACATGATGATTCCGATAGTCATTCTTGTGTCCTACTACTGATGATATGAATGTTGCTTCTGCTGATTCTACTGCTACTACTACTGTTACTGCTAGTACTTTTACTGTTACTACTGCTATTACTGCTGCTACTGCTTTCACTACTGCTACTGCTTTCACTGCTGCTACTGCTACTGCTACTACTACTGTAACTGCTACTACTACTGTAACTGCTACTACTACTGTTACTGCTACTACTACTGTAACTGCTACTACTACTGTTACTGCTACTACTGCTTTTAATGAAGCTTATGAAGTTACTGCTACTGCTTTTAATGTAGCTTATGTAGTTACTGCTACTGCTTTTAATGTAGCTTATGAAGTTACTGCTACTGCTTTTAATGTAGCTTATGTAGTTACTGCTACTGCTTTTAATGTAGCTTATGTAGTTACTGCTACTGATTTTACTGCTGCTTCTACTGCTACTGCTACTACAGCTTCTACTGCTGATCATGCTGTTTTGGCAAAGGATGACACTGCTGATGCTACTTATTTCGCTTCTGCAGATGTTGAAGCAGTTGAAGGTGATATTGATTGAAGCTCTTGATTACTGATGAATGCTGATTATTAATGAATAAATGAATATCACTTCTCGACCTGTTTGCTAGATCAAAATGATGCTATTTATTTTGCTTTAGTGGATGTTTTTTATTTAGTTGCTGAAGATGATGCTACTTACTTTGATTCTGAGGATGAATGATTGAGTATGATGATTCATGAAGTCATAGCTATATGATTTGTATTGATAAACGCAACGGCCTTATATTCAATAATGAATGGATAAATATCGCTGTTCAGCCTGTTGGCTAGATCAAAGAGATTATATTTATTTTGCTTTAAGTAAATGAAGCTGCTGCTGAAGACAATGCTACACACTTGGACTCTAAGGATGTTGATGATGAGGTGGAGTATGATGCTGCCAATTGTCGCTGTTGCATGAAGTCATCACTGTTATAGTGATGATTATATTACTACTATTATCACTATTATAGTTGATAAATTTGCATACAAACGGGATGATCTTTCAGATTCCAATTTGAAGTTTTTTCGTTTTTCATATAATATGACTTGATACTTGTGTAAATTAAGAAACAAACTTTTGCGTATTCTGCAACTAATGCCTCTGTTATTGATGCTTGATGCTTCAACTGATGATGATACTTTTCCTGCTACTGATGATGCTGATTGTATTTCGTGGCGGTGACGGTAGTGATGGATGATGAATATGTTACAAACTCCACAGATTTTGAGAATTCAGGTTGTGAATGATGACAATTCATCGCTGCTGATAATAGTGATGATGTCTTTAGCGACTACACAGGTTTCGAAAAGTGAGGGAACTGTAGTTGATAAATTTTGCATACAAACGGGATGCTCTTTCAGATTCCAATTTGAAGTTTTTTCGTTTTTCAACTGCATTTCAAGAATATTTCGGTCTTTTCTACGTAGCGTTCTATTAGTTGGATTCGCTCTTACCTAGCTCCTATTGGTGCAACCATGATATGAAAATCTTCTTTCTTTCTGTTATCAGCTTCTTATTTATATTCATTCTTTTTATTTATTTCATTTCACAACCAATCTTATTGATTCTGTTTCATTCACAACTGACATTTTCTACTACGGAATTACTACTATACGGTAGAACCTCGATAATTCGGACCTTTATGATTCATAATCCTGTATAATTCGTAGTGGAATCACGGACCCATAAAAACCTCTATAACTCGTATCACATTTGTTAACTTGTGACTCGTTGCATTTACTCTCAATCAAATCATTGACTGTCATCATGTCAATAGAATTTCTAATTGGTCACTAACTGATTGTATCAAATGTCTATAAGCCATTTATTCGATTAGTCTCTTAGATTTACCCATTTACTGATGTCACAACGATGAAAGTACTACGCTCTCTCTCTCTCTCTTGATTATTGTTTCCAATTGTATAAATAAAAAAAGTTTATAATTCTCTTTTATTATATGTTATTGTATTTTGATTAATAGTTTTATTTACTTATATATTAATCTTATGTAATCTTATTACATAATATGTAATCTTATTACATAATATGTAATCTATTTTTTTCTGTTCTTATGTAAATTTGTCTTCTTTTGTAAAGGGTTGTGTGGCAGAGAGGACCAGGAGTCCTAATTCCGCCCTAATAAAGGCATATAATCAATCAACCAATCAATCAATCTCTCATTGGTAACTGGTAAGTAAACTTGTGCTTGTTTGAATTCTCTCTCACTCTACTCCAGGCTCCGATTAACTATATTATTCAAAATTTGAACATAACCCACCTCGGAGCATTCTACACCACATTTTCAAAAGTATAACTCTTGGAATGAGTATCATCACTTGGAAATATTGAACATAAAATATGAAATATGTTAAGTCAGTCTAATAACAATATAGAAAACCACACTCTTTAACATAGTTCCGATGAACCAACTGTTCTACACCACCTCTCACTGTACATTTCTCCGAATGAAAAATATCAAACCCTCACATAATACTGTTTGATTCTCAATATAATCCTGACAACGCAACACTATCACAACCTCTCTCATCAATTCCACTGTTCTAACCCACAAGTTATCGATACGGCATGGTCATGACAGTAGGTAGTTGAAGGTAGCAGGTAATTGTGGGGGTCGAAGAGGGTTAAGAGGGTTCAGGGGGTTACAAGAGGGGGGATTGAGATGGGTCAAATCGGTTTCGGCAAGGGCAGTCGGATGATTGAACGCGGGCTGTGATAATTGGGCACTATGTCCGATGGTTGCTCGTCACCCCATGTCTCAATCACTCTCACAACTCTCTCTCTCTCTCATATACCACTTGATATGCGACACACGTCCACGTACCCCGTCCCTTCATCCTTGACCACTCCACCTCTCCAAAATCGAATCACCCTTCAACAACGAGCCCAAAACCCACAAAGCAAATAGGCTTGAAACTTGTCCGATGCAATAGTCTGATTCAACTAAAACTTTCAGCATTGTTTGAACAGAAAGCAATCGTGCTATTTATGCTATCTCGTGCATTACGAGAAATGCTGGCAGTTTAAAGTGAATCACATAAGTCAGAGTGGGTTGAATGGAAAGCATTAGTGTTATCCGTAAGAAATGCTGACAGTTGTAAGTGAATTTCCCAATGCTGTTGCTCACAGTGAAGTGAGAATGTCTTATGTGATAGTTCTAATCGGATAATCCGTGAATTTACAAACATAATTTATTATGTTACAATATGTTATCTCTCATATGTTATGTTATAGTCTAATTATGTTATCTACGTCTCTTGATCGTCAGGAATTAGGTATAGGTAGTACAAATGGTAGTCAAATATGATTTTAGACAACGGAGAGACAACAGACACTTCATCTAGAATTCTAGAGTATCAGAGAGCTATATTACAATTTTCAGTTCATCAAGTGTACAAAAACCAGATGGAGATAACAGGCTCTTATCTAACTGTTATAGCAGGGAACTCAGTTTCACAAGTGTATAAAAAACAAACGAGATGTTTTTCAATGGCAAAATGTACGGGGGTTGGTGTATACTCGACTGTTTCCGCCTGAATAATCTATGAATTTCTTTTAGCTATTCGGAAAAGATAGTGAGTGGATGCTGTGTGCCATGGCAAATAGCTTTGGGAATACACTACACAGCATGTTACGTCTTATTTTTCGAACGACAAAACAAAATAAGCGCTCACTAATAAACTGTGTCAAGATGAATATTTAAACAGGAGCGCTTAAGCGTTCGCATGAATATTTTCCCAGCGAAAAGGCTGCATGATGCTTTGGTGCTATTGTATGAGTTCTGGTACAAAGTGAATACCGGAGACGTTGTTACTTTGCATCATTACCTGCTCGAGAATGGGTGAACACTGCATTTTAAAAAGTGACAGAGTTTGACAGTAGATGAGGATAACATGACAGTTTAGTAGTATCTTCGTGAGAGGAAGAAATTTTATAGCCTGAAAATAATGGGAAATGATATATTTCTAAATTGTATATTCATTTATACTATTCATAATCCATTTAATAAACTACTTACTCATAATATTCATATTTCATATTCATTTATAATTCATCGTAGACCTCAAATTTTCAAATCTACGTTCTACGGGATTGTCGACTTGAGTCATGGCCACCTCTAATATATACAGGTGTATTAGAGGTGGCTATGCTTGGGTCCATATGTACCATCCAGGTTTACATGAAGATATGGTCGCATTTATTATAAATTAATTAATTTTTTATTTATTTATCAATGTTTTTATGAATGAATAGTATTAATCAACAGCATCAACCTTCCTTCAAAATAAGATCGTGCATAATATGGCCGTAAGTCGACTTTACTAACCTGGCTGATTTATTACTTTGTTAAAAATGAGTGATTATCACAGCTTCTCACAGTCTTTTAATTAAATTTGAATATCTGCAACAATGCTACATTCACTACTACACAGAAATCCTTATTGATATTCTCAGCTACAATATTGTACTGATTTGTGGATCGATGGAATATTGAAATTTTCTATGGATATACACGGTAGTCAAACGAGTACAAATAAAGCCATCAGTGGGGTAGTGAAGTACAATATGCTCAGTCGAAATGATCAAGTTTATGTTGTAATACATTAATGTTATATTTTTCAAAAATGACAATATTGGTCGGAAATATGTGATTAAAGGATTAGGAGCTAGTGATTTGTGGCGATACATTCACACTCGGTAATCGAAATCTAGAATCGGCGTAGTAAATCAGAGTGATCGATTGTTAATAACCAGGATAGCTGTCACATCGATTCATATGTGATGCATGAGCAGCAGGCTGCAATTCATACGACATTTTTGATAATGATGTTGACCCAAGTGAACCCAGGGGAGCTGCCCATCAAAAACAAGTGCAAAAAGAGAAAGTGAGAGTGACGAATGAGAGTGAGAGGGAAGGTGAATGGAACGGTTGTGAGAAAGAGAGAGGGAAAAGTAATATACGAAACATAAAACGTGGGGAAATGGGGTTGAACAGATGCATTTGGTCATCATACTGTTGCATCGATGAGAGGGGTGGTTCAGGATGGTGCCACAGATTCTAGATAGTAGATAATTGAAGTAGAAATCTAGAGATTTGAAAAAGTAAAAGCTACTAAGTCTCAATGGACAGAAAATTCAAGTGTCTCTGATGATTAAGTTTGAGTAGTATATTCTTATTAAATAAAAGAAATGTATTGGAGAATACTCATCTGGAAATAAATTTTACTTAATCATTGAATGAAAATTGAAAAAGTTCATCTAGGTACAAGAGTAGCCCTTTGAATAGGAAACGCTTGTGTTCCATTCCTCACCATCTCACTTGCACCAACTCCACCAACATTGCTTGTGTGCATGGTCCCATGGATTGTTTATTTACTTCTCGCTAGAATTCATCTTTCCATTCTAAACATCTCTGTATTCTGCTCTACGTATTCTGTGTATAAATTGACTATATATCAAATTATCCAAGTATTTCACCTTTCATGGGTGTTGGGAGTTCACCTGGATATGAAATCAAAGTCTCATCTGGATTTCTCTACCTCCAACCCACTATTTTTCTATTCTAAAAATCCTTTTACAGTTTTCAATGAAAAGACTAATCAGGAAACTCATTCAGTTTCCTATTAAAATGTCGTCCAATCTTCTCAAGAATATACTTCAACTTCCTCTTTTAACCTCTCTGATAATATCATGAGTATTTGTAACAGAGGAGAAAGGCCAATAAGAATATTTGCGTTGATGAGAGTGTGATTGAGTCAATCGCTTCATTGAAAAAATTAATTTGTTTTGTGAGACGCATAGATAGTTCAGTCACAAGAGAATCTTGTTAGTCATTGTTCCGCTGTGAATTCAAACTTTTGTCGTGACAGTACTATCTGTCATAGAGGAAGTTAATGGATAATTATTGTAAAAGAGACTGAATTTGAGAAAATATACCATTGAGTGGAGCGGAAAATGACCGAGAAAATGAATTGGTCGATGAGAGAGACAGTCACAGAGGATTAGTTTCATAAATATTTGAAATAATACATACTCGTATATGAGTGGAACGGAAAATTACGGAGAAACTGAATGTAAGAGACATTGACATAGTAAAATGTTGATGGATATTCGAGAGTGAATTTGTGAGAATACATCAATGAGTGAGGCGGAAAATAACAGAGAAGATGAATGAATTTATATGAGAGGCAGTCACAGAGTAAAGGAGAGAAATAGATACAGAGCAATCGAGATTCCATTTTGATTTAATATCCAGGTGAACTCCCAACTGCACCGAAATTGCAATAAAGATGAGCTACAGCCCTCTGGCTCGTATCTCACACATCTATTGATCAATTTTTGCTTAGCACGGCGCCAGCTCTAATACAAATTTGGCAATATTTCACGTGTGACTCATTCGCAAAGCCTAGGCCTCATGAGCCCTATATGCGCCAACCGGTGAGGCCCATTAACAACAAAATTTATAGAAATACTCTCAGCGGGGTCCACAGAGTGCAGCAGTACACCAACAAAACAACTATCCACTTTACCGCAGTGTTATCTCGATTATGATTATTACAGCTGGTCTATTGCTATAAATTGAATGGCCACTATAATGAACGCCAGTGAAAGTATCTACGGTTTTGTCCGGTTAACCCTATCTTGTTTACTATTTGTTGCAATGCGGGTTATTTTACAAGCAGCGTACAAGGGTGTATTTGTACAGTAAGGGATTTGAAAGTACTATTGATATAATTCAAGGTTGAGAAGTATTTTTAGAAAAATATTAGGTTCAATATAGTATTATATATTTCGTATTTCTAAGAAATTGTAATTTTTATTTTTAAAAGTGACCACAATTGCATGGAACAAATTTACGCATTGCATTGACTAATATAATTCAAGGTTGAGAAGCATTCTTACAGAAATATAGAGTTCTATATAGTATTATATATTTAGTATTTTTCAGCGATTTTTATTTTCCAAAGCGACCAGTATTGCATGAGACAAATACACGCATTGCATTGACCAATGTTAATGTTATGTTCTCATAACAGTAAGAAATTTGTGTATCATCGGCTCAGTATATTGTAATCATTAGGCAAATATTATAAAACGTTCATTGAGTGGAATATTATTGTAATTATTATCTTTAGTTACATCAATTTATCAATACTGTCATTGTTATTGGTTTTGACATCATTATGAAATTTTGTTCAATGTCTTCGACAGTTGTAAGATTATACACCCATCTTGTATCTTGAATTCAAATTGAAGAATTTTGTTTCAGAGAAGTCATCTATACAATTGAAGTCAGTTACAATCAATCTAATTCCAACTGTATCATTGCACTGATTTGAGTTATAGATTATTAACTTGATACAAACCGCTAGTTTGAAGAGTTGAGCTTGCCGTCCATTGCTCAATATCCATTGCCCTGATTAATAATCGATGATTTGCAATTAGGTGATATGCGACACAATTCTCGGGCTATTCGTGACCTGCCACTCAAACTCTCCTGGTTCCAATAATATTCATTATTGACACACTATATGGTTGAATCCACTCTACGATTCACCCATTTAATGGTATTATGAATAAATCACAAAGCCTAAGAATAATATGGCATTTTGTTAATCGGCTGTTCAATTTTTGAACGATAATTCAGTATCATTCAATTTATGTATTTCACAAAAATCAAATTTATAAGAAGTAAGCTTGTTTGAGGAATATCTTCTCTTTCGTCTATTCATCAATTACTCATTCGCAAAATTAACACAGTAGGATATGAGGAACAAGTCCAAAACGTTATCAAACGAATTGATCACAGTCATCTTCTGCATTGTCACTACTATTTATTGATGCCTATGTTCTGGCATTTTAGATAATGTTAGACAAAACATTGTTCTGAAATTTCAGAATTGAAATCAAAACTATTAAATCTTGATTTTTCAAACGTTTCACAAAGTGGAAACAATGTATTCATCGATAAATCTATAGTCTAACGATACTTATCATTAACTATACGTCGACGCGCAATTAAAAAAGGAACATACCTGTCAAATGACATGAAAATCTATTACCGCGTTTCGCCGTAAATGCGCAACATATAAACATACTAGTAGTTCTGTGAACAGTAGACCTCGCGCTCAGTGAGTTACCTGTTGTTATGTTTTCTCAAAAATTGATAAATAATTTATCAATTAAAAATGTCTAGAAAAAATCCCAAATAAACATAGAGCTTTCTGTCCTATATCGTACCGTGACGTGTCGTCCCGGAATGTGAGTGTGAGCGCTGTTATCAGGTCTGGCTGCAATTGTCTACAACGTTGATGGAAAAATACAATTATTTTCAAGATGTTCGATTTTTTTGAACGGGTAGTATTATAGTTAACTGTCTTCTAACGTTAATGGCAACATAAATGCCGTAAATGCGCAACATATAAACATTGTCACGTTACTTTTGGTGGAATAACGCTTAGCCTCTTGGTTGGCGTCAATCGGTAGAGCATGAGAGTTAGTTTAATAACTATATTAATCTGGTCGTGGTTCTCTAGGGTATAATCTCATTAAAATCTTAATAGGCTCAAACAGGAGCTTTCGCAATAATATAATACTGATAATTTATAATATATATATATATATATATATAATATATATATATATATATATATATATATATATATATATATATATATATATATATATATATATATATATATAACTTATATCCTATAGTATTGAGGAATAAAATGAATGGTACACCATGATAAATTTGATACATATATTAAACAAAT